>NW_006431933.1:1642854-1687333 GCF_000325575.1 Pteropus alecto | reverse complement strand
GGCGGCGCATGGAGCCCCCGCCCCCCGGAGCTGCCAACACCGCCGGTGCGCTACGCACAGGTGAGTCGGGGCCTGGAAGGTGGAGGACAGTGTCCATGACCCCACGTATCCTTCCCGCCCCCGCGCAAGGGATGTGGCTTGGCCCATGGCCTACTGGTGTTCGACTCCCCACCGCCACCATCACAGCTAGTGGACTTGCCTGTGGCATTATGTCCTCCCTTGATCTGACCGTGGCCTAACCCCCCTTCCTGTTTTATAGTGGATCGGTCTGCGCGCTTATATTTCTCCCCACCCCACCTTGCAGTGGACTCGTCCATGGTCTTGCCCCCACCCCCACTTAGAGGGGACTAGTCTCTGGCATTGTCCAACTTCTTGACTATAGGTCCTCAACTTTCAGGGACCCCGTCTGTGGCCTTGTTTGTTCCACCCCTCCTGTTCCTTGTAGTGAGTGAATCAATCCGTGTTGTACCCTCCGCTTTAACAGTAAATAAATCTGTGAATTTGTATTCTTGCCTCCTCCAGTCTTCCAGGGCATCAGTCTATGGCTTTATCATGCACACACCATTTTACCGTGTATCAGTACATGCTTATATTCACATCCCTCTAGTTACCAGCCCATTGCCCTATCTTCCCTTTTTTATAGACTGATGCTCCAGTCCTTGGGCTTTTCTTTTCCTTTTAATAGTGGATCAATTTAGTGCTTTATATCCTCCCCGTTTTCAGTAGTCCAGTCCATGGCCTTGACCCCTCTCCTTTTAGTCAGTCTGTGTGATGGCTTTCTCTCTCTCCACTATTGTGCAGGAGTCAATGTGCTTTTCTGCTCCCCTTGGCCCCAGAAAATCAAGATGAGCCTTTACACTACCACCACAGCTTTGCAATGGATCTATTCATTAGCCTTCCTGCTACCTGCGTCTTTGCATTCACACTTTCCCTCCTGTGAGTTCAGTGCTTTGTAATCCCTCCTCTAGAGGAGGGTCAGCCTATGTACTTTTATTTCTCCCCTTTTTTCCTTGTGGTGGATCAGCCATGGTCTTCCCTGACCTTCTTCCTTCTTCTTAATAGTGGATCAGCTTGTGTGCTTGTTGAATCCAGGTCTTTTTTTACTCTAGAACACACACCCTCATGCACATTGTTAACCATTAAGATGTTCTGCCTCACTGCAATAAATGAATACATGAGTGATAGTGGTAATGCTAATAGGAACTAACATTTATTGGGTACCTACTATGTACCAGTCAGAGTGCTTTATATTAATGAGCTCATTTAATCTTCACTACAACCCTATTAGATAGGTACTGAGGAAACTTCAGCATAGGGAGATTAAATACCTTACTCAAAAGTGACCCAGTAAGCATCAGGTTAGGGTGCCCCTCAGAACACAGGAGAATTTTTAAGGCTCCCCTCTCTCACCTCATCCCATCACATGTGAGGCCCCACTCCTTAAAAACCAAATTAGTTCCATCTTCAAGCTTTTGTTTTTGCTGTTCCTCCTGCCTGTAGAGCTGTCTCCATTGCACAGCTTGTCTCAGCTTCCATTTACCCCCAATCCCAGAAGCTGTGTGACCTTATTGTTTTAACCACTTTCTCTCTGCACCTGTTTCCTCATTTGTAAAATGGGATCCGAACTAGAATCCTCTCCAGTGTAAATAAAGAATACCCGTGAGTTAATAATAAAACAAATAATCTCTCTGGCCCTGACTCCTACACCCCAACTCTGTTCCAGCCACACTGACCTCCTCACTTGTCCTCAAATACACCAGTTGTGATCTAGCCCTCCAGGGCTTTACATTGGCTATTGTTTCTACCCAGAACACTCTACCCCTGAGCTCTGCATGGTTCCTTTCTTGGCTCTGTTCAATTGTCAACCCATCCCTGACCATCTGAACCTGCACGCCTAGCAGGACTTGGGCCCCATCTCTGCTTTATTTGTCCCTTTGCCCTTTATCATTAATGGTCACACTATAGTTTACCAGTTTATTGTGTTGTCTCTCCCCATTAGAATGGGAGTCCCATGAGGACTTACAGTTTTTGTCTGCTTAGTCACTGGTAGATCTCCAGCACCTAAAAATATACCCAGTATAGAGTAGGTGTTTGATAGGAATTTATTGCATGAATGAATGGGAAAAATATAATTTCAGACAAATCAGTGTGGGAGGCAGATGTAGATGAAGAGGGCATATGAGAGTTAGTTAAGAGGCTATCTAGTTAGTTGGAACTGTTCACTCAACAAACACTGAGCACTTACTGAGTACGAGGTACTCTTCTAGGTGCTAGGAATGTGGGAAGGAACAAAGCAGGTGGAAATTCCTGCCCTTGTGGAACAGACGTTTGCTAAAAGTGGAGGCAACTGACTATATAAATAAAACAAGTAGAATTATATGGTATGTTAGACAAGTGCTAAGGAAGAAAAATGAAGTAGGGAAGGTAGGAATAGCATATTAGGGTGGTTGAAATCTTAAGCACAGGGCAGGCCTCACTTAGAAGGCGACTCTTGAATTAAGGCCTGAAGGAGGTCGGGGAGGGAGCCATAATGTCTAGTGGAAGAGTATAGGAAAAAGGAACACCCGGTGCAAAGGCCCTGAGGTGGGATTGTGCCTGGCATGTTCAAGGCAACACGAAGGAGGCCAGTATGGCTGGAGCTGAGTGGAGGGAGGGATAGGAGGTGAGATCTGAGAGGTAATGGGAGCCAAATAGTATAGGTCTCAGTGATACATAAAGTTGAGGAGAGGGGCTTAGAGAGGAAGAAGGATAACACACTAACTAATAGCTAACATTTCTTGAGTGTCTACCATGTGCCGGAGATATTTTTCTAAATCCTTTACATATATTAATATTTAATCCTTACAAAAGCCTTTGAGAATAGATGTATTTTCAGGATGTTTTGCTTTGAGAGTGAAATATCCCCCATTTTACAGATGCAGAAACAGACCCTGAGAGGGTAAGCAACATGCTCAAGGTCACACAGTTAGAACAGGGCAGAGAAGTATGAGGTTGAAGACCCAGAAACAAGAACAGCTTTGCAAGGGCAGATGGATTATTTGGCACATTGGATCACACAGAGGAAGACTTAATTCTGCCTGGGAGATGCTGGAACTTGATACTTAATGGTGTGATAAAGGGTTCATCAGGTGCCAGAAGGGAGAAGGGCACTCCTGGCAGGGAGAACACATTCATATCCTCAGAGGTGGGAACTGGATGAACTCAGGGTAGCCATGATCTAGTATGTCAAAAGCTCGTGCCCACCTCAGAGCCTTTGTACATGTTGTTCCCACTCCCTGAAGTACCCTTCCCACAGATGTCAGCATGGCTTGCTACCTCCCTTCCTTCAGGTCTCTGCTCAAATGTCACTTCCTCAGGGAAGCCCTCCCTGCTCACCATGTGTAAAGGAGCATCCTTGTCACCCTGTAAGATCTTACCCCTCTGTTCCTCTTCATAGAGAGCTAGTGTTGTAAGTTGGCTAGGATCAGTGCCTGGCTCTGCCAGCTTCCAGCTGTGTGACCTTTGGAAAGTTACTTAACTTCTCTGTGCTTCCATTTCCTCATCTGGAAAATGAGAGGGTAATAATAAGTCCCACCCCTTAGTGCTGGTTTGTGGATTAAATAAGTTAAATGATTAAAATGGTATGTAGCACATAGTAAAGGTTATATGACTGGTCTTATTTTTTAAATTAATATTATTATTCACAGAATGTAAGTAGGTGTCTAATAGGCCTCTGAGACTGACTGTCTCCAAAATTGACTTCCTCTTCTTCCCTCAAAGCCTGCTTTCTCACGGTGCTCCCATCTTAGTTGATGCTGTCTCCATCCTTCCAGGTGATCAGGCCACAAACCTAGAATCACTCTTAACTCCTCTTTCACTCTCAATTTATCTGTCAGCAAATCCCATTTACTCCATCTTCAGATTTTATCCATAACACTGCCACTTCTCATCAATTCTGCTGCTACCACCACCATCTCACTGGGACTATTGCAGTAGCCTCTTCAGCCTCTAGTCAGTCCTCATAAGAGCCAGAGTGATTCTGTTAACATCCAAGTCACAGTCTGTCACCCTTCCGTTCACAACCCTCTCATGGCTCCTGTCTCACTCAGATTCAAAGTCAAAGTCTTTACAAGGCCCAAAAAGGGCTCACTCAGTCAGGCCCCTGTTGCCCCTCTTATCTCCTACTACTGTCACCTTGCTCTCTCCAGCCGTGCCAGACTCCTTTCTTTTCCTCCAACCTGCCTGGTGTCCTCCAGCCTCAGGACCTTTCACCTTGGCCGTTTCCTTTGTTTGGATCACTGCTCTCCAGGTTGTCAGAAATCTGATTCCTTCTCCTCTTTTATATCTTTGCTCAAATGTCACCTCCTCAGCGATGACTCTCCCTTGACTACCTTTTCAAAAATTCCTTTTTCCCTGCGTCATTTTTTTCCATAGCTCTATCACCATCTGACATTATTTACTTGTTTATCTTGTTTCTTGTCTCTCTTCTCCAATAAAATGTCCATTTCCCTAGAGCACCTGGCCCACAGCAGACACTCAATAAATGCTTGCTAAATGAGATGAAGAAAGGTAAATACATACTGAATAAGGCAAATTACTAGACCTCTTATTAGGGATCAAGTAGGAAATGTGATACTAAACAATATATAGAACCCTGCTAGCTGTTGAGGCTTGAAGCAAACTGTCAGATTTTACCTTAATTGATAGGTTCTGTTGCCACCAAAAGAAGAATTGCTAAAATTGCTTGTCTTCGCCACCAGGAGTCACACTGAACCCTTTGTGCCTCTGAAACTAGCAGGCCTTTGAAATAAACTCAGTGAGGGTTCCAATGATAGGACTCTCTAATCTGGACACTTCATGACTTTGTGGCTTGTATAATTGCCTAAAATTGTGTTTTCTGAATGACCTTCGAGACAGCTCAGACATAAGGGTATCATACTGTATATTTAATTATAGATTAAAGAATCAAGCTATAAATAATGGAAGTTCTTTGAAACCTGATTTGGAAGGTCTTATTCTTAATCCAACAATCCCAGCAAGTGAACAGTTGATAGATGAAAGCTAATTCTGTAAGCAATAGGAAGCTTGTATTTATTTCTAGTTTGCACTCAGCAAAGAGACCAGTTATTGGGGTGGGGGTGAGGGGGACAGGGAAAGTCTTGTTCTCTTTGGGGCATGCTTAGAAGCAGTGTGAGGGACAGTTTCACCTAATTATTTAAAAGCTTAGACAGCTGGAACCTGACTGCCTGGGTCCAGATCCTGGCTTTTTCCACCTAGAGCCATATGGCCTATAGACGTCATTTAGACATTTTTTGCTTTGGCTTCCTCCTTTGTAAATTAGCGAGCATAAGAGTATCTTACTTCTCAGAATTGTGATGAGGGAGAAATGAGTCAATACCTGTAAAAATAGCAGTAGAGGTCTGCATGCCCTTATCTAAAACCCTTGGGGCCAGCTGTGTTTCAGCATTTCGAATTTTTCAGATTTTATAAAGTTAACAAGGTGTACATACAAGATGTTACATAACACCTTTAGTGGGCTCCGTAATCAGCCACATTCAGATTTCTGCAGCAAAATGTATGAATAGTCACACTCAGTAAGGATTAGGAAAGACCAGAAAAGGCCTTGTTTTGTTTAAGATCAGGTTTTGCTGCCAAAAGGATTACAAAGAAGCCTTTTGTTCTTAGAGTTTTTTGGATTTTGGAATAGTGGGTAAGGAATTATGAACAAATCAGAAACTAATATCTGTTTAGAGTTTAGCATACCCCAGGTATGTTACATTTAATCTGTACAATAACCCTATGAACTAGGTAGTAGTAGTAGTAGTATCCCTATTTTACACATGGGAAAATTGAGGCACAAAGAGGTTAAAGAACATGCCCAGGGATCACACCACTAATAAGTTGCAGAACCAGATTTCCCCTGGCAATCTGGCTGTAGAGCCTGGGTGATTGTCCAGTGGGCTGTATTGCCTGATTGAAACAATGCCTGGCACATATTAAGCACTCAATAAATGGTATATATGGTTGTTATCAAGAAGAAGAACATATAGGGACAGTAACAGGTCTGAGGAGTGCGTGTAGAGGGACAGAAGAGAGCAAGCATTCAGTTTCAGGAAGTCTTCATAAAGCCAAGGCCCCAGGGGCTGGGATTTCAATGATGAGGAAGACCTCTAGGCAGAGGAAGGGAACCCCACATGGAATGAACAGTCTTTGCGAGGGGCTGGCAGAAGGAACCTCCTGAAAACTTGATGTTTGATATGGCAGAAGATACAAATGAAAATGTTCAGGTAAGGGCCATTATACTAGTGTTCTGTTCCTGGTGAAACTAATTATCACAAATTTAGCTGCTTAAAACAACTCAGATTTATCATGTTACAGTTCTGTAAGTCGGAAGTCTAACACGGGTCTTGCTGGGCTAAAATACAGGTGTCAGCAGGGCTACATTACTTTGTGGAGGTTCCAGGGGAAGATCTATTTCCTACTCATTCAGGTCACTGACAGAATTCAGTTCCCTGAGGTTGTAGGATTAAGATACCTGTTTCCTTACTGGCTGCCAGCTGAGAGCCATTCCCAACTTTAAGAGGCCACCACATTCTTGGGCTCAGCCCCCTTCCGTCATCAAAGCCAGTAATGGCAGGTTGAGTCCTTCTCATGCTTTGGATCTCTCTTGCCTCTTCTGTCACTGCGTATTTCTGAGCTGCCTTTCTGCCTCTTTCTCCTGCTTTTATTAAGAGTTCATGTGATTATATTGTGCTCACTTGAATAATCCAGAATAATTTCCCTATCTTTAGGTCTGTAACTTTAAATTCATCTTCAAAGTTCCTTTTGACATGCAGCAATATACTCACAGGTTCCCGAGATTAGAATGTAGACATCTTTGGGGAGATATTACTGCCTACCACAGTCTGCCCTCTAGCCCTCAAAGATTCACATTTGTCCCACATGCAAAATTCATTCACTCTGTTCTAATGTCCCCCAAAATTTCATCCCAATACAGGGGTCATCCAAATCCAGGCTGAGGAGCTTTGAATTTGGTCTGAGGGTGTTTAAGGAATGCTGATGGGGTTTGGAGACAGAGGTAGAGGCAAGATGGCAAGAAAAGAATCTTCCTGCTTACTGCTATCCTGTCCTGTGTCTACAGCTTCTTGGCTCTGAGCCATCTGCCCTCCAGGTACCCCTGGGATGGCGTGAGCGCTTCCCCAGCGATGGACCCCTCTGTGACGCTGTGGCAGTTTCTGCTGCAGCTGCTGAGAGAACAAGGCAACGGCCACATCATCTCCTGGACTTCACGGGATGGTGGTGAGTTTAAGTTGGTGGATGCCGAGGAGGTGGCCCGGTTGTGGGGGCTGCGCAAGAACAAGACCAACATGAATTACGACAAGCTCAGCCGGGCTTTGCGGTACTACTATGATAAGGTAAGGCCATTGAGAACAGGTCTGGGAACTCAAAAATATATGTCAGTTATTTTGTTTTCTTGTCTTAATCGCTATAGCTATAACTGAAACCAGTATTAAACTTTTCCAGTTCTTACTTCATCTTCTGGTACTCTCAGACCAATGTTGTCCTCCCCCCCCCCACACCCCCCCCCCCATTATCTGTTATTTTTCTTACTGCTTTTGCTAAAACTTTCGAAGTCATTCTGTCCCACCACACTGCACAACATTTCATTTTCTTGCCTTATTCCTATAGCCAAAACTTTTGAAAATGCTATTAATAGTGATTCTTCCTCATCTTGTCCTCCGGAACCCGGACCGGTCCTAGACTCCCACGGTAATTTCATAATCTGCTCTTATTCTAGAATAAGAATTCCAGAAGATTCTTATTTCTAGAATCAAAACCTCCATGATAATAATATACTAACCTTTGCTTATCTTATCCTCTGGGACCCTCAACATCATCAGTTATTTTCTGTTATTCCTTTAGATAAAACCTCCAAAACAACATAGATAATGCCAGCTCCACACCCAATCATCTTGAGTTCCCAGAGCAACGCTGGTTCACCCCAATATTTATATCATTTTATTTTATCCCCTTTTTCCTATAGCTAAAATTTTAAATTTTCCTCATCTTATCCTCTTAGACTCCCACACCAGCACTGGATTTCCCCCTCCCTCCCCCCAAAATTTATACCATTTATTTAAATTTCTAATTTCTTTACCTGAAACTTCCAAAACAATATTAATATCCTTTTCATTTCTTTTCTGCAAAACACAAACCCACCCTATGATGTACCTGACTGGCATTAAGATGTCCCTAGAGGATTCTAGTGCCCCTGCAAATCCCTTTTGCCCCCCAGAACAGCCCTGGAGCTATGCTACATACCCTTAATCATTTTTAGCATACATTCCATTTAATATTTTATTCCTTTAGGTAAAACCTCTAAAACAGTATTAATAATGAAACTGCCTTACTGCTCTGAGACCACCAGAACATCCCTGAGATCCTCCAGACCTAACCTGAAATATCCCAAACATGCTCTGTGCCTCACTCAAGCCAGCCTTGAGATTCTCCCCGAAATTTATATCAGTATTTTAATATTCTTGTCTAGTTACTATCAGTTACTTCATTTGCTTAGCTTAAACCTTCACAAGTATATTAAGAATGCAGCTCCTCACCGTAGTGACTTTCCCGTTCCATGTCTGTGTCAATAGTTTTAAATAATCCTCTATATTAGTAATTTATCTCTATATTCTTCTACATTAATTTAGTCTCTTCCAACATTTATATATCAGTTACTTCATTTTTCTGTCTTACTACATTAGACTCTAAAACTGTGTCCTAGCAGCCACCCCCAAGACCTGACCCTGTTAACCCAAGACACCCAGGTTCCTGAAGCCAGGAGAAAAACCTGCTCCTACACCTACTCCCCTAGGTGGACCCCATTGTAGAGAGAAGCCACTGCAGCAGGGGGTGGGTGTCTGAGGTAAGGGTGAGGAAATCAGACAGGTGGAGATGAAAAGTGACAGAGACTTAGAGGAGGAGAGATTGGGGACAGACATGAAGGGGAGACAGAGAAAGGGGAGAAGGGCAGTATACTAAAGGAAGAACTGTGGAATGGAGAATAGAGAAGGAGAAACTGGAGAAGAATACAGAGGGGAATCAGAATGGGGCAGAAAGAGGGAGAAACTGAAGAAGGGAGGAGCACAAAAATTGAGAGATGGATAAGATGTGAAATGGGCTGGGAGGCAGACATGGATGCAGGATGGTGCATATGTAGAAAGACAGAAGAGGGGCACGAGGGAAGAAAGATACTAGGAGACACATCCCTCCACCGCCCCACCTCATCCACATCCTCCTTCTACCCTGGCCCTTTCGTCTAAGGCCCCCTATCCTGTCTCCTCCCTTCCCAGAACATCATCCGCAAAGTGAGTGGCCAGAAGTTCGTCTACAAGTTTGTGTCCTATCCTGAGGTCGCAGGGTGCTCTGCTGAGGACTGCCCACCCCAGCCCGAGGTGTCTATCACTTCCACTATGGCAAATATGGCCCCCACTGCTGTACATGCTGTCCCTGGGGACACTGTCTCTGGGAAGCCAGGCACACCCAAGGGTGCAGGAATGGCAGGCCCAGGTGGCTTGGCGCGAAGCAGCCGGAATGAGTACATGCGCTCGGGCCTCTATTCCACCTTCACCATCCAGTCCCTGCAGCCGCAGCCACAGCCACCCCTGCAGCCACGGCCCATTTCAGTGCTTCCCAACACTGCCCCGGCAGGAGCAGCAGTGCCTCACTCAGGGAGCAAGAGCACCAGTCCTAGCCCCTTGGAGGCCTGCCTGGAGACTGAGGAGGCTGGCCTGCCCCTCCAGGTAAGGGCTGGAATATGGAAATTCAATAACAGGAGGGATGTTCAATTACTAAATGGGGAGAAGTAGGGGAATGGGACATAAATGTCTTATTAAAGGATATGCGGTGGAAGGAGAGACACGAAAGTCCCCTTGGAGAAAGGGTTGGAGAGGTGAACTATGCTAGAACTGAGGAGAGATTGGGATACAATTAATAGTACATCCAACTTGTAGTAGGTGCCCTGAACTTATGCATTTGCTTAATGTATTGGTTCTCTCACTTCACTCACCAGAATCGCCTGGAGGGCTTTTTAACTCACAGGTTGCTGGGGTGCACCCCCAGAGTTTCTGATTACGTGGGTCTAGGAATGTGCCCAAGAATTTGCATTTTTAACCAGCTTCCAGATGAGGCAGATGCTGCAGTCTGTAAAGCAATTTTTTTAGAACCTCTGCTTTCATGACTGAGAGTGCTATCCCCTGGAGTCCTGTCCCACCCCTAAATTGCAGCCTGCCCTCAGATATGAGAAGCTGCCCCAGAATAATCCCTACTTCTTTGACTAATCCCACTCTTGTTGGAGGAGCTGCCCTGATGTGCAGTTAGTACCAAGTCCCACTTTTCAAGAGAAATCATTGGCTCTGCTGCTCCAGCAATCTTTACACACACCCTCCTCTCCCAGGTCATTCTGACCCCGCCAGAGGCCCCGAACCCTAAGTCAGAAGAGCTGAAGGTGGAGCCGGGGTTGGGCCGGCCACTGCCCCCAGAAGTGAAAGTAGAAGGGCCCAAGGAGGAGTTGGACGCGGCAGCCAGAGGGGAGGCAGGGTTTGTGCCGGAAGCCGTTAAGGCCGAGCCGGAAGTCCCTCCTGCGGAGGGCCTGCCGGCCCGGCTGCCCACAGTTGTTATGGAGGGTGCAGTGCCGGTGGGTGGCCTCGGGGCTTCCACAGCTTCCAGCACGGAGATCGCCCAGCCTCAGAAGGGCCGGAAGCCCCGGGACCTGGAGCTTCCACTCAGCCCTAGCCTGCTGAGTGGGCCAGGGCCCGAACGGACTCCAGGATCAGGAACTGGCTCCAGTATGCAGGCACCGGGGCCAGCGTTAACGCCATCCCTGCTACCTACGCACACATTGGTGAGTGCCTGTGGAGGGGCGGGGCTGGCTCCCAGGAGGAATGAGATTGGCGTAGGGATGGGACCGAGGTTATCTGAGTGACTGGGATGGTGCATCCTTCACGTGCAATTGGCTCCGGTGGGCTAGAGGTGTGGGACTTGATTAATGAATGGCGAGAGAGGCTCGGAGGCCGAGGGATCAGTGGTCATAATGAAAGGCAAGTCTGGTGAGTTTTGTGGATAGAGACTGAACTACTGAGAGGCCCTGTGTGAGAACTGTTTCTGGGTTGGCACATGGCATGAGTAACCTGAGCAAGGCTTTTTGGTCTGGCATTGGTTTAGCGGGTTTCCTGTGAGTTATAGGGGTGGAATGCAAGAGTTAGAGGTTGACCCTGAGCTATTGGTTTTATAACTTGTGAAGTTTGTGGGTGGGGTCTTGTAGGTGATCTTGCGCAATGAGGCTGGGGTGTCTTCACAGGAGTTGGGAGAGGTTGTCCATGTAAAGTTGGGGAGATGTCACCGGCATGGCCTTAGTAGTTATGGTCTAGGCCTATGTACTTTCAGGGAGTGACCTGGGAAATCTGGTGGGACTGGAACCAAGTTTCTTCTGTTTTCCCACACCTGCCCTCTGCTCACTTGAGCTCTGACCATCCCTTCCTCACAGACTCCGGTGCTGCTGACGCCCAGCTCGCTGCCCCCCAGCATTCACTTTTGGAGCACCCTGAGTCCCATTGCACCCCGTAGCCCTGCCAAGCTCTCCTTCCAGGTAGGATCTCCTCCCCCCATCTTGGAGAGGGTGAGAGACACTAGCATGACCCCCATTCATAACCTCTCCCTATTTCTGTTCTCAGTTTCCATCCAGTGGCAGCGCCCAGGTGCACATCCCTTCCATCAGCGTGGATGGCCTCTCAACCCCCGTGGTGCTCTCCCCAGGGCCCCAGAAGCCATGACTACCACTACCACCCCATTCTGGGGTCATTCACGCCCTGAACTTCTCTCCAGCCAGCTGTCTCAAGGAGAAACATAGTTTAACTGACAGACACGTGCTCTTGTCATCGTTGGGTGGGGATTCTTAGGAAGAAGGATCTCAATTACTCTTCCGCAGAAAACATACTTCCCTTTTCTTGGTCAATCCCCCAGTGGCCGCCCTTACACGTCTCCTACCACAGTGCTGGGGATGGTTTATTTATTTATTTTTTGAAGGCCACTGGGAGGAGCCTGGCCCAACCCTGGGTGGTAAGGATATCTTCCCCAGCTCCACATTTTTCCCCCAAGATGAGACAATCAGGGTCTGGCTTGAGAAGGACCTTTATTTATTTCTCAGTCTGTCTTTGGGGAGCTGAGGGAGCCCTGTCTCCATTTTAGGGTGTGGGTAGAAGAGCTAGTTTGTCGTGGTTTCTTATTCCTGGCTATCCCCAAGGGTCCAGGAAGAATTTGTGCTGTTTAACAGTTGGAAGTCTTGGCCAAGGCAGTCTCACACCCTTGGGATAGAAATTCCCACCCACCCCAGCCTTTCAGACAGCCTGTCCTTTGTCAGCTATCTTTTTGGCCAGGGATGAATGCCCCTTTTGTTCTACTCCCCTTGAGAAGCCATGCCTGTATCTGCCAAACTCCTTGGAGTCCTGCCTCTTACCTCCCATTGGAGCATTTTTGGGAGAAGTGGTCCCCGTCTGGGGGGCCCCTCTGGCCAGAACTCCAGGTCTCCCTGTCCCCCACCCCCTGCCATTTTGATAGTATAATCTATTTTTAAACAGGGCTTTTCAACAGGGGAGAGGGGGACATCTCTTCCTATATCTGAGGTGGGGTGGGTGGGAAGGAAGGGGTTTGGGGGGGTGGGAATCTTCCTGCTGCCCCCAAGTGTTTATTTTTGATACCAAATGTGTATTTTCAGCTCCCTCCCTCCCAGCCCCCCAATTTCCTGCGGGCGGGTACAAAGGACCTTTAAGAGTCCCTGGAGTTGGGAGGGAGGAATGGGGGACATAAAGCCTGTCCTATCTGAAGTCCAGGCTGGAGAGGGTGGGTTCAAAAGACTCCTGGGCTCACCTCCTCTCAGCACCAGCCCAGCCCAGGCCTGAGGACCTGGGGGTTGGTGATTTAGGGGACAGTACAATACCTGTCTCCACTGTTTGTTTTATTTCCCCCCAAAATGGATCTTTTTTTCTAAGAGTCCCAGAGAATGGGGAATTGTTCCTGTAAATATATATTTTTAAAGGTGATGCTGGAGGCTGCTAGCATTTTTTTTTCCTGAAGCTGTGAGGGCCAGTTGTATGTGACAGGCATGACTGTGTGTGAAAGGTGGTGAGGGTATAAGATTGATTATGAGAGAGCATGATGGTGTGTATCAAAAACAGTAGTAGAGACTACAGATTGGTAACCAAGTATGAAGAAGAAACTGGAAACCAAGTATGAAGAAGAAACTGGAAAGCTGTGGTTGTGTGTGTGTATGTGTGTAAAATCATGTGTGAGAGAGTGGAAGTTTTAACCACAAATTTGACATTGCGTCTGTAAGAAATCGTGGCTCTGCATCAGGACATCGCTGTAAGAATGAATGAGTAATTAAGGTACTATACAATAAACTGGTGGTGTGTGTGAAGTAATGTTTATGAGAAGGTAGTGGGGACCACAAACCAGTCACTGTTTGACAGGCTATTGTGAGCAGGATAGACTGATCAACAAAGTGTGATAGAGCTTGTCAGGGACTGTGTGGGTGAGAAACTTCACTGTATATAAGCAGGTGACTCAGTGTTGAGAGATAAATTGTGTGTGAAACTGTTTATGCAAGGCTGTCATATCAACTAAAGTCATGAGAGCATGTGCAAGAAGTCAATTGACAGCAAATGGCTGTGAGGCCAATGAGTGCCTGAGACACAAGATACAAGAATGCATAATTGTGTGTATGAAAACTGTCCATGTGAGACTAGCAAAGACAGAAACCGAGAAAAAATTGGCTGTGCTGGGAGAGTATGAGGCTGTAACTTGTGTGTGTGTGTACCTGAGACTAGTGGCGAATTGATTTACAGGTACTACTCCAGTCTAGCCCCACAGGTTCAGGTACTGAAACTGATGGTGAAACTGAGAGACTAAAACTGTGTAAGAGACCACATACCTGAGTAAAAGACAATAAGTAACAGTAATGAAGTCAGGGCTGTGTAAAAAACTTGACAACTGAGCAGTATGTAAGAGTGTGGGTCTGCAAAACATTTCATAAGAGACTAAATCAGACTACATGTTTGTGAAAAACTTAGAATATGAGACTGAGACCATGTGATGTGTGTGAGAAACTGGAGAAGCTGTAATTGTATTTGAGTGCACATGGTAAGCTGACTGTATGAAGAAAATGATGGTGTAAGCAGTTAAGACAGGCCATGAGAGATTGGGTGTATAAGACTGACTGAGAGCCTAGTAGCAATTGTGATTTTCTCAGAAACAGGGAGAGTGATGATCACACTGAACAGGTGACTAAGCCTGTCTGAGAAACTGGGTATGTGTAAAACTCTTTGCAAGAGACTATTAAAGGCTGTAAATCAAGGACTGGTTGGAAGCTGCTTAAGAAATGTAGGACTAGATGACTAAGACAATGTATGAGATACTGTGTGATTGTGTATGCATATGAAACAGCTGTAATCAGACTGCAGGTATGTGAAATGAGGGCTTGAGTGTGAAAAGGTAGGAGAAAAGGTGATTTTATGTGTGTACAAGAAACTTCATGAGAAGTTAGTGTAGTTGTAAATCAGCGACTGTGAGAATGATGGCCTGAGTGGTTGAAACATCAGAAAGTCTGACTGACTGACTGACTGACCGACCGACCGACCGACCGACCGACTGACTGTGTTTGCATGTGAAAAACTGGCGAGAGTAAATATTGGTAATATTGGCCAAATGAGACAGGCTATAAAGACATGATCCTGTGTGTGAATTGTTAGGAGACAGTCATAAAACTGGGAATCTATGACAGAAAATGGCTCTTTGAGTGACAGAGAATGTCAGAGGCTATGTGATCGAGTATGTATGTGAGCCTGTTTGTAAGAGACTGCAGTAAAGGCTGTAAATCCAGAACTGTAACTATGTTTTTAAAATATAGAATGATCCAAACTGAATGAAACTGCATGAGATGCCACAAATCAAATGTGCCAGGCCTACGAGAAAGCCCTCTTCTGTTTGTCTTCTTTCTTTGCAGGTCCCTCCTCAGCCCCTATGCTCCATTTCCCCTCAGTTCTCCAAAACTGGAAATGCCGGACTTCCCTGGGGCTTTGCATGGGTTACCTTCCCTCTTCTCATGATCTCTGGTCAAGTCCAGGCACTTGAGACACTATTGATCCTTGCCCCATGACACCCACATTCTTAACTCCAACCCAGACTCTTCCTCTTGGCACCTCACAGAATCTCTAAAGTTTTGTTTATTTCACTTATTTCTGCATTCAACAGATGTTTATTAATCCTTGGAGACACAGCGGTCAACAAACCAGACAAAAATCCCTGCCTTTGTGGAGCTGGTATTTGAGTGAGGGCAATGGACAAGAAACAGATACATCATACAAGGATTAATGAGACAAGACTCTCTCTCTGTTTAAATAAGAAATCTGCAGAATCATTTTATTGCCCAAATGTGGAAGAGATGAAAGCACTGACAGTCCTCTTTCACGGGAACTCCTATTGAGTATACAGTTTAGGAACAAAGAAAATATTGGTTATAACATTATTACCAGGGCAACGGGTGATTAGATAAAGCAGCCAACCAGAAGTACAGGTTTCTTGAGTTAGTTTTCACAGGATAACATAGCACCGATGTCTGAAGTCTTAGAATGCTAACAAGACCTCTTTGTTTAAAGCACACTTTCCGAAACAGGCTTATATTATCAGGAAACAGTATATCTGAATGTCAACACACTTTATCTCCCATAAAACAAGATTAATATTCTTGAGAAAGTTCTGTTTTACCATTACAGCTGACCAAATCAAATTCTTTTACTTTGTTTTAATTTGCAGAATGGTATTTCTCCCTCTGTGAATGCAGGGAAATAACACTGCCTTCCTACCTTTCTTAGACTCCTTATTGTTATTTTTAAAGATTTCTTGTTTTTAAAGCAGCTCTGGAGTTTCACTCAATAGGGCTTGTAAAAAAAAATAGCAGGTTTGTGGAACTCAGTTTTACCTGTATGGAAAGTGGGTCGAAGGGGAATTAATTATTAACAGTAAAATAAGGAGTATATAGAATAGTTTTTTCTAGATGAGACCTACAAAGGAAGAGTGGGGTCAGGGACTAGAATGATGCTTCTTGGAGTGTGGTCCCCAGACCAGCAGCATCATTTTCACCTGGGAGCCTGTTAGAAATGCACCTTCCAAACCTACAGAATCAGAAATCAGAAACAGGGGTGTGGCCCAGCAATATGTGATTTAACCAACTTTCCAGATGATTCTGATGCACACTAAGGTTTGAGAGCCACTGTGTTAGAGATTGACAGGGGTGCCATACAAAACGGGTAGCTGTGGAAGGCTTCTGTGATACAGGTGACATTTATTATTTGTCTCCTCTTTTAGACCATAAGGCTCTTGAGGGCCAGGATTTGGGGCTGTCTTGTTCTTTGCTCTATCCAATGCCGAGAACAGCATCCAATAGGTGCTCAATAAATGTTGAATATGCATTTAACAGAGCATCTACTATATGACAGGCACTGTGCTAAGAACTTTAAAAAATCTTAACTCCCAATCTTCGCAACACACCCTACTGATGTAGGCTCAGGGATGTCACCTACCCAAATTACTCTGATGATGATGACCAGGCCCATTCCCTCCTAACCACCCCCTCCCCAGGCCCTGAATATGTCCCCAGCTGGCCCCTAGGACTGGATATCCCCAATTCACTCCTGAATCCTCCCCACTCTCTTGTCACTTCCCCTTCTCACTTCCCTTGTGCTGACCTCCCTTCCTCATGCTGACCACAGGGGACCTCCCTTTCAGGAAAGAGGAAGGTGTGTTAAGTCAGGATGGAAGATGAAGCAATTACCTTAATGCTCACTCCACTCCATAAGGAGAGACACACTGAGTATGCCACACTTGTTTCACCCTTGTTCAACATGCCCATGAGGTTGACCCTGTCATGGTAGAGAGTATGCGTTTTGCAGATGAAGAAACTGAGCCTCAGGTTCAAGTCACTTTTCTAAGATCACACAGCTAGGAAGTTCGTCTTGCTCCAAACTCCTATGCTCCATTTTCCCTCAGTAAGAATGTGTACAAAGCATTGATTGAGTGTTGAAGGGTTGCTGGGCGGGGCGTGGGGTGCTGGGAATATAATGATAAAATGGTACTAAGAGTGAGATAGGAAGTAAGGAGGGGAGAGTAGAGGAGGTGGCTCAGAGGCAGAGGTGACAAGGGAGAGGTGGGAGCTGAAGAGACCTGACAAATGCCCTCCCCTCCTCCCTGCTGCCCTTTGCCCTCCCAGTTCCTCCTGCCCTTGGTTCCTCTTTCTCACTGACTCCCAGAGCAGTTCAGCTCATAAAGCCAGGCCTCCTCTCAGGCGGTGCTGCAGGGGTGCAGTGCTCAACATGCCCGCTCTAACACAGGCTTCTTGGTTGCTGCTGCTGCCACTACAACTGCTGCTCACCCTGCCAGCCACAGGTGAGTAGGTGAGGCCCAGCTGGCCCCCAGGGGTGCCTGGCCCCACCACAACCCTGACTGTGCCCCACTTCCCTACCCTGTTACAGGCTCAGACCCCGTACTCTGCTTTACCCAGTATGAGGAATCCTTGGGCAAGTGCAAAAGCCTTCTGGGGGAAGGTGTCCGTGTGGAAGACTGCTGTCTCAACACTGCCTATGCCTTTCAGGAGCCTGGTAGCAAGCTTTGTCAGGCATGCAGGTTAGGGGGAGCCTTGGGTTAGGGGGAGGCAGAAAAGATTGTGGGGCAACCCAGAACTGGACTCTTTCCTTCTCTGGGATTCCCAAGGGTGGCTCCAAGGCCCTGATCATGACCATAGCTCAGGGTTTTTCAGCCTCAGCACTATTGACATTTGGAGCCAGAAAATTATTACTGTGGGGGCTTATTTGTGCATTGCAGGGTGTTTTTTTTAGCATTCCCGGCCTCCCACTAGATGCTAGTAGCAACTCCTTGCACCAGTTGCGGCAAACAGAATGTCTCCAGATATTGCCAAATGTCCCCTGGGGTACAGAATCATCCCTGGTTGAGAACCACTGCCATAGCTTACATATATTGAGCACTGTGGGAAGCATTGTGGGTGGGGTGCAGCTCAGGTATTTCTGAAGGTGGCTCACATCCCCTAATTGTGATGACAGGTCATATTGAGTGCTTACTGTATACAGACACACTGTGGAAGTAGGAGAGTTTGGGGAATTCCGGGCCCCTAATTACGATGACACTTCATATCCATTGAGCACTTCAGCATACCGGGTGCATGGCAGAGGTTGGGGGCAGCTGGAGAATTTATGAAGGTAGCTCTAGTCTCCTAATCATGATGCCAGCTTACATGAATTGAGCATTTACTGTATGCCAAACATATTTTCTAATTGCTTACTGTATATCCCAGATACACCATGGGGATAGGGAACTTGGAGATTTTTTGAAGGCAGCTCTGGGCCCCTAGTCATGTCAACAGTTCACATCTATTTAGCATGATGCTGTATGGGGGGTGGGGATAGATCTGGGGTATTTCTGATGGGGTCTCTGAGCTCATTGGGATGATGGCTCCTATTTATTAAGCACTTCCTATTTGCATGGCAGTGGCCCAACAACAGTTCTGGGCCCCTAGTCCTTACATTTGCTTACTGCATGGCTGCATTGTCCTTGGGGGACTTCAAAGGATAGCTCCAGGTCCCTGATCATGGAAGTAAATGATATTTATTAAGTATTTACTGTGTGTCCACCTCTTCCCATTTAGTCCCCTAACACCCCTAAGGGGTAGGTACTCTCTTCAATCCATTCCACACATATTTATCCCACACCTCAGCCTGTAACTGCTCGTGCTTTGCAGTCCCGTACACCATCCTTGCCAGCTCATGCAAGGACTGGACATGTGTTCCTCTCTACAGGTCCCCACAATGGTCACCGTGGTCCAAGTGGACCCCCTGCTCAGTGACCTGCACTGAGGGCTCCCAGCTGCGGCACCGACGCTGTGTAGGCTGGGGTGGGCAGTGCTCAGAGAAGGTGGAGACTGGGACCCTCGAGTGGCAGCTGCAGGCCTGTGAGGACCGGCCGTGCTGTCCTGGTGAGGAGGATCGCCAAGGCGGAAGTGCATTGCCTGCTATCTGGCACTGGGAACAATAGGGACAGAGGCCTCAGGGTGGGACTGTGCCTGATATTTATGAGGCTCTAAGGAAGAGGCAAGTGTGGCTGGAGGATAGTGGTGAGAGGTGAGGTCAGAGGGGTCCTGATCCTTGTGGACCACAGTGAGGATGTTGGCTTTTTTTCTGAGCGATATGGGGTGTGGGTGGAGGAGAAAAGTGATCTGACTTGGGTTGTGACATCCTCACTGTCAGGAGAAGAACAAACTATGTGGTAAGGAGTGAAGCAGAGGGACCAGTGTGAAGGTTACTGCAATAGTCCAGATGAGCAATGATAGTAGACCAAGTATGACAGAGGATGTAGGGACAGGAGTAGTTGATGTGCGGTACATGAAGAAGTGAGGACCCCTGAATAACACTCTCACCTCCATCCTCTCCCCCTCATTTCTCTTCCACAGAGATAGGCGGCTGGTCCAACTGGGGGCCCTGGACACCTTGCTCTGTCACCTGCTCCGCAGGGACCCGGACCCGTCGTCGAACATGTGATCACCCTACCCCCAAGTGTGGAGGCCGCTGCCCAGGAGAGGCACAGGAGTCAGAGGCCTGCTATACAATGCAGGTCTGCCCCAGTGAGTGAGGGCAACCACAGGGCACTGACGCAGGCACCCAGGGTGGATCTGGAGGGTTGCAACAGGGAACTGCCAGGGTGGAAGGACTTCACACATGACTACACTTGGTTTCCCTTCATCCCATCCCATCATAGTACACGGGGCCTGGGCTGCTTGGGGTCCCTGGGGCCCTTGCTCAGGCTCCTGCCATGGTGGACCCAGTGCGCCTGTGGAGAGACGAAGCCGCACGTGTTCTGCACCTGAGCCCTCCACGAATCCTCCTGGGAAGCCGTGCCCAGGGCCAGCCTATGAGCAGCGGGGCTGCAGTGGCCTGCCACCCTGCCCAGGTACACAGGGATGAGGCCTCTGACACTCTGCTTTTGATTCGGGCACAGATGCTCTATCATTTCTAAGGATAGAAATCTTAGGCCATGTGACCATGGAGCTCTTCCTTTGGGGTCAGTCTGCCTTGAGGGTCTAGGGGCTGGAGGCGGGGGAGACTGAGATGGCTTTTCTCCTCACTCCTATCCCCTCAACAGTGGCTGGGGGCTGGGGGCCCTGGGGCCCTGTGAGCCCCTGTCCTGTGACCTGTGGCCTTGGCCAGAACATGGAACGACGGACATGTGATCACCCTGTGCCCCAGCACGGGGGACCCGTCTGTGCCGGCGGAGCCACCCGGATCCACATCTGCAACACAGCTGTGCCCTGCCCTGGTCAGCACCTCAAGATGTACCATTTCCATGCCCCAGCCCCTCACCCATCTCTGTTGCCTAGTGCCTACTGCTTAATGCCTTGTTCTTGCCTCAAATTCCTCATTCCTGGCCCTGATGCCTTGATTCCACTTCTGATCCCTCATTCCCACATCTGATCACCCCCACTCCCTTCCTCAGCCCTTATTCCTTCTTCCAAATGCCCTTGTTGGCTCCCTTCGTTGGTGTGAGCCCTGCTCCCCATCTCTGCAGTGAATGGAGAATGGGGGCCATGGGAGGAATGGAGCACCTGTGCTCGCCCAAAGATGAAAAACATCAGCTGTGAGGAGATCCCAGGCCAGCAGATCCGCTCGAGGAGTTGCAAGGGACGCAAGTTTGATGGACAGCGATGTGCTGGACAACAACAGGATATCCGGCACTGCTACAACATCCAGAAGTGTCTCTGTGAGTGCCCCCCAGACTATTCTGTGAGGGCAGGCAACCCATGTAGGAACAGGGGTTTTCTGACTCTGCCATGGACTCCATGTCCCTACAGCCTCCCTCTTACCGCCCCCCTGAGACCACTAATTCTGGCTCAGTAACCCTCTCCTCTCATTGCAGGGAAAGGCTCATGGTCAGAGTGGAGTACCTGGGGGCTGTGCATGCCCCCATGTGGACCCAACCCCATCCGTACCCGCCAGCGCCTCTGCACAGCTCCACTCCCCAAGTTCTTGTAAGTGAGGAGGCAGAGAGTGCCTAGGAAGGGGTCATGATATTGCTGTCAGCAGTCAGGGTGGGAGAGTCAGCTACTCCAACCAGGGCTTCCATCATTGGGCCTAAGGTGCCTGCTTTGCCAAGTGCCATTTCCCAATGGCAGGAATGGGGGAAACTAAAGAAGAAGCTGAGAAAGAAGATTCTGAGGGGAGAGTTAGTAGCCTCTGTGCCCTACAGTCACTCAGTCAGTTACTCTGCCATTCTCCCATTCACTCAGTCCTTCATGTGTCCATTTGCTCTGCTCTCTCAGTTACCAATGTTTTGATTTGTTTGTTCAGTCACTCAGTCAGTCACCCATGCCTCCATGGGTGACTGGATGTCTCACTCAATGTCTCACTGCCCCCAGGCACTCTAAGGCCTTTTCAGTAACAGTTGCAACCTGGATCTCCCAAGTGATCCAGGTTGGCAGGGCCCTGACAGAAGGCATATGAGGAATGGTTGGTATGTAGAAAAGGGACTGTCACCTCAACCTGAGTCTAGGAAGCTAATCGGGCCTCTCCTGGCAGGAATGGATAAAGACTGTGAGCAGAGTCCTGAGCACAAGTGATCAGCCATCTGAAGTATTTCCTGGTGGCCAAGGTGGCCCAGGTGTTGGAGAGGGTTAAAACACTCACTATCCCTTCCTTATTTCCACACACATCAAGCTACTAGATTAAGGGGCCTGTTCCCATCTTGTAGAAAGCCTGCCATCTGGAAAGTGGTCTCTACCTGTGGAGTTTAGAGTGGGTCCTGAAGATGAGTTAGGGGTGTTGAGTGGAGACATGAAGGACTTGACAAAGTGAGGTAATAACAGGAGAAAGGGCTTATTGAGAAAATCGGGAAGGGAGTGAATGGAGGGCTTGCCCAGTGGGAGAAATAACCCAGGAAAAGACCATTTTGAGCATGGGACTGAGTGTGGTTAAAGTGGAAGAGAAAGATAGAAATTGCCGTGGGGCAGAGATTTGGCCCCAACAACAAGGCCTTGAATGCCAGGACAAAACTTTTTTTTTTTTCACAGTGGGCAGTGGGGAAAGATCTAAGAGAAGGCAGCTCATGTCAATTAGTGAGCACTTTACCTGAATTAACTAATTTATCCTCACTCAGCCCCATGAGGTGGATATTATTATTTCTATTATTCCCATTTTAAATATAAAGAAAGTGCCCAATACCTCACAGCTGAAAATAGTGTTGGACACACAGTAGACACTCAATGAGAATGTCGAATGCATTCTTGCCTTACCTGAGTTTCTCTCCTCCATTCCATCCCCCCCCCCCACTGCCTCAGGCCTACTCTCTCCGTGGTCGAAGGTCAGGGTGAGAAGAAAGTGACCTTCTGGGGGAAACCATCCTCGGTATGCGAGACGCTGCAGGGGCAAAAGTTAGTGGTGGAGGAGAAACGGCCATGTCTACACGTACCTGACTGCAAAGACCCTGAGGATGAGGAGCTCTAACATCTTTCTTCCACTGTGACCCTCTGACCTCCCAGACCTCAATAAACCAGCCTCTTCCCTAAGAGTGGGGCCATAGCATCTTCTAGGCCAAAGGGCACAGCACGGGCAAAGTAGCAGTAGCTCGTTGTGGAAAACACTATTTTCCACCGTGGCCACAGTTTGGCAGGAGTGAAATCAAGTATCCGTCCCTTCGCCGCTGCTGGAGCCCCAGTGTCTGCCCCCCACCCCCACCCCACCTCACCCCGCAATGCCTGGGGCCACTCTGCATTATGGGTTTCCTGTTTGGCTACTCACCCGGGCATACACTTTCTGATTGGCTGGTGTGCTTATCCGTCTCCCCTCCTCCTAAAGATCTGTAGGTTCCCACCCGCCAGAGCCTGTCCACCAGCAGATTCCACGTCAATCCCGAGGTGAATGGCAGCAGAGGCGAGGCTAGGATGGGCGCCCCACTGCGCGAGCTCCTGCACCCACCCACTCCTAACAACCCAGCACCAGTGCTTCAATTAGTAGGGACAAATAGCTCCGGGAGGGAGGGCCAAAGAAGTGCCTATGAGGTGATCTAAACTGGAGCAGAGGCAAAGAGAAACTAGAGTCAGCATCTGCTAGAAA
Source organism: Pteropus alecto (assembly GCF_000325575.1). NCBI lineage: Eukaryota > Metazoa > Chordata > Mammalia > Chiroptera > Pteropodidae > Pteropus > Pteropus alecto. The sequence goes on along the minus strand of NW_006431933.1, from coordinate 1,664,135 downwards.
GAGCCCAGACACAGATTCCTGTCAGCATTTGTTCATTCATTCAAAACTTATTAGCGTCTGCTGTATACTAGAACTAAGTCTGGGCTGGAGGAGGGCTGATAGAAGGAGAGGCCATCTGAGCGAGGGAACAGACTCAGAGTAGGTGATACTTTCCTTTGAATATATATTCAACACTTATCAACGCCTACCGTATATTAGCAATAGTCCTGGACATCATGGAGAATAGAGAAGTAGAGAAGTCAGAGTGATATGTGTCTTCACAGTGAAGGGAACAAACCCAGACAGGACTGCTCTTAGTGTTTGCTTACTCATTTAGCACTTATAAATTCTGGGCTCCATGCTATGAGACAACCCATAAAAATCATCATAATTATGGTAATGGCTAATAATTAGAGAGTACTTGCTCTGTGCCTGGTAGTTTTTCAAGCCTCCATAGCATAAATTCATTGAATCCACAATAAAATTATAAGGATCAGTATTATTATCCCCATTTACCCAGAGAGAAACAGATAGAAAAGGTAGTAGGCTGGACATTTCTGAAGCACCATGTCAGGAGCAGAGTTTAGAATTTAGTGCTGTGAATAGAGGGGTACCTCTGTATGGGTGGGTTCGGATGGGAGATATGTGACACCCAGAGTCTGTCAAGGTGCTCACTTCTCTCAGTTGATTTCCCCTTAGGTAAGATGGGCCAGTTGATGGGTTGAGATGAAGATGAAGTTGATGAATATTTGGTCATCTTGGGAGAAATAAGCCGAAGTAAGGGGTTCTGGTTGCTACTACAGGGTACAAGAGAGGTACATGTTTGCAAGAAAGTGGAAGTTTGTGTGCATTGTGAGGCATATATTTTTTGTGTCTGTGTGGTATGCAGACTTATGGGTCTGTGCAAGAATTAAGGATGTATTGAGTGTATGTGCAGTGAGTGTGAAGCTACAACAGTGTGTGCACCATAATGTGTGAATTATAAGGGTATTTGTGCATGCGTGCACATTAAGGCAACATGGATATGTGTGTGTGTTATAAATGGAAGTACCATATTGATTAAAAACATGTCAGGGATGTGGGTTTCAGAGTTGTCGCTCACCAATGTACAACAAAGGAAAGCATTCTTGGAGCCCCACCTGCTGGAGAAGGTGGAGACAGTACAGAGGAGTCTTACCTCTGCCTCAAGGAGTTGAGACATTCCTGGGGAGAATCCTCATTCTTCTGAAAAACAATCTACAAAAAATAATTAATTTATGGAAGTTGAGCCACCTGGAGAAAGGGAGTGACACTGGAGTCCACAAGTACTAGGAACCTGGAAATGGGGCCCCTGTGAAGAGGCAGTCCGGTAACATTCCTGAGGAGCCAGAAAGATCTATAGACTTGCAGCTGCTCTTGTGCCCCAGAGAGGGCACCATGGGTCTGGCACAGTTTGTTTGCTTCAGTTGCTGAGCAAAAAATCGGAGAACATGTACTTCGAAGTATTGGGAAATACCTGATTCATGGGGAGTTCCCTATGTTAGAAACACTGGCATATGGAATGCCAGAAAGGGCATCCAGGAGAGACAGGGTAGGAATGGCCAAAGCAAAGGCCTGGCAACTGAAGCTGGCTGGGATGGAGGAGGGAGTAGAGGATGGTTTGGAAGTATTTGACTTCACCGTGGGAGCCTAGGGAAAGGGGATGGAATCTGAATCCCAAGGGAGGGGACTTCCTGGAGACTTTGGTCAAAGATGATCCGAGAGAGGGAGGAGGGAGAGAGGACATTCCTGACAGAAGTCACAGCACATGCAAAGATAAAAGTTGTGTCTCTCTGATCCCTCCCCCAACCCCTGCCCTTAGAGATGAGTCAGGTGATCATTTTTAGTTTGAAGTCAGGCACTCTGACTCCAGACCTCACACCATTACTACCTTGTTTAAACAGGCCAATGATTCAATGAATAAAGAATGAACACAGGAATAAGTGGATAATTCACCTGAAAATCCTGCAGGCAGAAGAGACTCTAAATCTAATTACTTGCCATATCTTCTTACACTTCAGTTGGTCCACCATCATCATTCACTATGGTCCACAAGGGTCTGCTCAACCCAGTCTCTGCTAACCTCTCTGACACCATCTCCTGCCACAATCCCCCTCTCTCAATTTGCTCCAGCCACACTGACACTTCTTTCTGGCACAATCTTAAAAGAAAAAAAAAATGCATGGATCACAAAATGAATATGACTCTTTGGGAATGAATTGGAATTCTCAAGTTCCTTCATCTATAAAACGGAAATGATATTACCCACCCATAGTATTGTGAAGATTAGAGGAGACAGTACATGTAAACAGCTCAGTTAAACATTGGGTACAATCAGTCAACAAGTGATTATTTTTAAATGGATTTGTGCTTTCATTGTACTCAGGATTTTATAGGAGCTGACAGAATGGCTTTCACAGCCCACCTCTGCCCAAACTATAAAGGTCATTTGCTCATATGGCAAACATTATTTGGCACCTACTATGCGCATACCCTAGGATGGGTCTGCTTCTGTCTGTGGAAAGTTCTCTGGTGCAGGAGGAGACAGCTATGGGCTGATAATACCAGGATGTTATCACTGATTTGGGCTGTGTCCAAGGCAGATGGATGAGAGTGTATGAAACGAGTGTGTGTGTAGAGGGGGATAGATGGACACACATCAGGGCTAGAGCTTCAGGGAATGTGTCTGTGTGGCTGATCTAGGTTTGTCTGTCATTATCTACGGGTATATATTTTGTCTGTGTGTGCATACTCATGTGAGTTCTGTGTTTTGGTGTGGTGCCTGTATACATGTAGGCATATACACCTGCATATATGCATGCATGTCCATGTGTGTTACCCTGGGCTGTGCGTATATAGATACCTAGGTTGGTGTGTGATCTCTGTCTGTACATGCCTCGTGTGTTTCCTTACTTTTGTGTGTACCTATATGAATCTCCGTGTGTGTCATTTCCTGTGCGTCTCCAGCCTCTGAGGGCAAGGGCATATACCCCACCCAAGTGTCCACCTCTGTCTGTCTGATGCTGTCTATGCCACTACCAAAGGCCTCTCTACCTTGCTGAGCCTGTGTGGATGTGGGAAACTGATCTTCCCGCGAGATACTGCATGTGACCACAACCCCTCACCGTGATGGGGTTATTTCTCTACTTTTGTGTCTCCGAGTGTGCTTCCATTCCCAGCCCCCACATGCCTTTTGTAGTGAATATCAAAACTGGAGAGTATCTGCAGAGGGTCCTGCGTGTGGGTGAGATTGGCTTTGAAGACCAGGATGAAGCAGGGTGGGGAGCTTTCCTGACCACCCACTTCGACCCTTCGGACAAGCACCCACCCCACCCCCACTCCCCAAATTGCGCATCCCCAATCGGGGAGGGGGGAAGGGAACAGGATGCGGCGTGGCGCTTGCGCACTGCCTCCTTCAGCACCGCGGACAGCGCCTTCGCCCCCGCCCGCCGGCGCGCGCCACCGCCGCCCCAACACTGAAGGCGCGCTGACGTCACTCGCCTTTCCTCCGCAAACTCCCCTTCCCCGTCGCCTTGGTCGCGTCCACGCTGCCGCCGGCCCAGCCAGACTGCACCATGCGGGGCACAAGATAGGGGGGCACGGGCGCGACCATCCGCGCTGCGGCGGCGGCGACTCAGCGAAGCCTCAGTCTGCAGCGGGCAGCGGAAGAGTCGCGTCGTGCCTGAGAGCGCAGCTGTGCTCCTGGGCCCCGAGCGGTCCGCCCCCACGGCTCCTGATCCGACTGCTCCTAAGACCCCCTGCCCCGCGCCGCAGCCATGAACTACCTGCGGCGCCGCCTGTCGGACAGCAACTTCATGGCCAATCTGCCAAATGGGTACATGACAGACCTGCAGCGCCCGCAGCCGCCCCCACCACCACCTGCTGCCCCCAGTCCCGGAGCCACGCCCGGTCCCGCGACCGCCACTGCTGAGAGGGCTTCCGCGGCTGCCCCTGTGGCCTCTCCGGCCGCCCCTAGCCCGGGGTCCTCGGGGGGCGGTGGCTTCTTCTCGTCGCTGTCCAACGCGGTCAAGCAGACCACTGCGGCTGCGGCCGCCACCTTCAGTGAGCAGGTGGGCGGCGGCTCTGGGGGCGCAGGCCGTGGGGGCGCCGCTGTCAGGGTGCTGCTGGTCATCGATGAGCCCCACACCGACTGGTAAGCCACTGCCCCGAAGTCTCCCCGCGGGCCTGGGTCCCCGGATGGTTTTGGGACGAGCAGTTAGTTATCGAGCACCACTTGTGTGCCTGGCACCTGACCCCCTCGCCCAAACCCTTTTTCTCTACATTTTTATGCTGGGCGCTTCCTGTGCTCCCCGCTCTTACCGCCCCCGCCCCAGGCTTCCTTGATCTACATAGGGAGCAGTTATCGGGCGCCTGCTGTGTACCTCCTTCCCCAAAATCTTGGCTTCAGTGTATCCTGTGAACATTTGAGAGCCTAATGTGCCCTGCCTTCCCAACCCTCATGCCAAAGGCCTTGTCCCTCTAATGGATCTCGTGAGCATTTATCAAGTATCTGCAGTGTGCCTCAACGGGAGCCCTTCCCCAAGGCCTTTTGCTTCCATGAATTTTGTGAACATTCACTGAGAGCTCGACGTGTCTTGTTCTCTTCAACTGTTGCCCTAAGGCCTTCTTTCTAATAGATCTTGTGAGCATGTATCTCTAGAGTGGGCTATGTGACCCACTCCAACCCTCCCCTCAAAGACCTTTAAAACAATTAAGTGAACATTAATTGAGTGCCTGCTATGTATCCCACCCTAGCTTCTCACCCAAAGTGTCACCTTTAATGGATCCTGTGAGCCTTCATTGAATGCCTTCTGTGTGCCCCAACTCCAGGTCTCCTCTCCAAGGGCCTGTTTCTCCAAAGAATCTGGAAAGAATTTATTAAGGGCTTGATGTATGACCCATCCCCAAACCACTTTCTCAAACGAGTTCTGTGAGAATTTTTTAACCTTCTGTGTGAGACTCATCCTCTCCCCAAAATCTTTTTTCTACAATGGATCTAGAAGGCATTTAGTGAGTGTCTCCTTTATCCCCCATTCTCAAGCTACTTCAAAGATCTTGCCTTTGGTGGACCCACCTAACACTCATCAATTGCCTACTGCATGAGCCTTCACTAAAAACTCTTTCCTCCAGGGTATTCAGCAAACATTGAATGCCTGCGTTTACCCCATCCCCAAACCCTTTCTCCTTGCCTTTTCCTCCAGTGGCTTCAGTCTGTGTGTATTGAGTACCTTCTGCATGATCCAAACTTAGACTCTCTCCATAAAGGCCTTTGCCTCCAATTAATACAGTAATCAGATATCTAGCACTTGCTGCATGTAGCATTTCCTTTTTCCAAAGACCTTTTCTTTTTAATAACTCCTTGGAGGATTTGTGGAACACCTGCTATGTGCCTGATTCTGTGCCTTCTCCACAAAAGCCTTTCCTCTCATGAATGGAGGATCAAGCTTACATAGATCAAGTTTCTGTATCCCCACTCCCCTTCCCCAAAAAACTTTTCTTCCAATGGATCCAGTGATTGTATGTCCATCCCTAGTTACCCCACCCCGACCAAAGACCTTTTTTATTAATGGTTTCAGTGCGCATTTATTCCTTGTCTGCCAGGTGCTCGATTCTAATTACCTTCCCCCAAAGGACTTTTCCTCCAATGGCTCTTGTGAACATTTATAGAATACCTTCTGTATGCTCTGTGTTCATTCTTCCTCCTCAAAGTCCTTTTCTTCCAATGGATTCAGTGAGCATGTATGCAGTACCTGTTGTGTGTAGGGAGTATATGTCCCTTCATTACCTCTGGGAGAACCTGCACCTCATAAAGCATCTCTTCAGGGTCCTTTCCTTTGATAAGTCCAGAGCCCAAGTTATAAGGGTTACCCCTTTTCCACTCTCTTCAGTGTCCCTAGGATTCCCTCTCCCAATCTTAAGTTCATACCTCAAAGGGCCTTCTATTTAAGCCACTAAACACTTATTGATCACCTACTAAGAGCCATTCCAAGTCTGGAAGTTTTGCCTCTGTTCCAAGAGCTCCCTCCCCAGGATTCTACTTCAGCCTAAATTTATCAAGTACCAGCTCTTTACTGGTTAGATAACCTCTGCCCCCAGGAACCCTTATCCAGCAGCCTTTCTCTCTATTTGGAGCCATTTATTCCTTTTATAGATAAATTTCATACTTTTCATGTGTGAGAGTGTAGGAAACATTTATTAAGCACTACTATATACTAGGAAGACCCCTCCTTCAATTCTTCTTCCTTCTAATCCTAACCACCAGCTAGATTCTCTATACTTTTTCCTCCATTCAATGCCACAGTTGTTTAATGAGCACTTATTGTATACTACTAAGAACCCCATATTCAATGCCTCTTCTCCTTCTCTTGTAGCCCTAATTCCCCCTTCAACAATCTTCATCCTGCCGTCCACATTACACAATCCTGAAAGCTCATAATGTGCACCTACTGTATTCTGGCTAGGTCCCCTCCCCCACTTAGTAGCCATCTTCCCAACTACCCCTTTCCCCCAATTAATCTGAAGAGCATTTATTAATCTTAGTGTATCCTGTTCAAACGACCACATTCCCATCCCTGTACCAGGCTCCTTCAGTCTTTTTTCCACTATTACATAAAGCATTTATTGAATATATGCTATAATTCCTTCACCAGCACCCACTCACATAGATGCCATCTTCCTGAATAAATTTGCTCCACTGAAGTCACCAAATTTTCATGAGGCCCCTTCTGAATATTAGTAACCACCCTCCTTTAGACTTCCCTTCTCCACTCGGACCCTCTAGGCAGGTTCTTTGCTGCTTTTTCCTTTATTCCATTATACATATGTTAATTATCTCCCCAATACTGAAAACATCTTTCCCCTTTCCATAATCATAACTCCAGTATTTTCCACTTTTTCTTCTAATTTGTCCAGCAAGCATTTATTGAGAACTTGCTGAATTCAGTGAGTCTTCTCTTTCCTTCTGCATCGCAGAAGCCTCCCCCATTATCTCAGCAGCTGCTCCCGTCTTTTCTTCCAGTCATTCTAGCAAATATTTATCTATTTATCTTTGCAAATATTTATTTAGTGTCTACTATAGGTGGGGTAGGATGGATACAGAGAGAAAGCTTATGTACACCTGGCTCAGTGTGGCGAACAGAGACCTCTGCATCATCAACTTGCAGACATTCAGAACTATGCAAGTTTTAGGGATCTCAGCCTGGAATAAAAGAGGAGTGGTGCAAACTCTAATGGCTTGTACACCTAAAGTCTGACACCTTTCCCACCAAACCTTACCACTCTCATTCCTTTCTGGGTCTGGAGTCCTCTGTGATTTAAAGTTGCAAACTCTGAGTTGAGACTCATCTCCCCTTATTTTTCAAATGGTGGGCCATCTATTGGCTTGTGAACAACATTTCATTTTCTTCATGAAGTCCGATGAATGAAAATAGAAAATAACCAAGTATATTGCACATAGTAAGTGGAATTATTATTTAGCAAAACTGTCACTCCAATAAAAATATAATCAATAATGTATGCCATATATTATATATGAAATATACTATATAATACATTTATTATATAATGAGTTTTCAGTATTTAATACATATATGTGTATGTTTTGCTTTATGAAATGTAGAGGAAATTTTAGACTATTGCACATAGTAAGGGTAATTATTTACTGAAACTTTCATTCTAATTATATATGTATATTTAAATACATTCTACTATACATTCTAGATACATCTACACATAATATGTAATATACAATATATTGTATGTTATATATTATATAAGACATCTTATATTATATTGTTATACAATATATATTATATCTGTAGGATGAGTTTTTATGTAAATATATATATGGTGGGTTATATAAACTATATTTCTTTTTTATTTTTTAATTAAAATTATTGGGGTGATATTGGTTAATAAAATCAAATAGGTTTCATGTGTACAATTCAATAATATGTCATATATATATATTGCATTGTGCATTCACCACCTAAAGTTAAATTTCCTTTATATTTCTTATTGTGGCTTCTTTTCTGAGACTTCCCTGGAAACAGACCCTGAGGCTCTGAGATTTGCGTACAGATTTCTTAGGGAGAGCTCTGGGGAACACCCGTTGTTGGGGAGAAGTAGGGGAAGCAAGAATTGGCAGAGGGAAAGGTTGATCTTTGATTCAGCCGCAACAGAGGCCTCAAGCAATCCTCTGGGGAGCTCTAGAGCTGAGATGAGCCCCTAGAGTTCTCCAAATGGAGGTGGGATGGTCAGGCTTTTGAATTCCTGCATCAGTCAGTCATTGACCACAGGCTGCCCCCTGGGAGGAGGAACAATCTTAGGGAAGACAAATTCATGCTGCAGAGGGCAATTCCTTGGGAGGGACAGCACTGTGAACCTTCAGCAGCAACTGTTCCCAGAATCTGGAGAATAAATGTGAAGGCCTGCGGAGGGAGGATCTGGGTGGAGGCCACAGCCCACCCCTTGTATTGCTCATGTTCACTTGCTTCTTAGAATAAGTTTACCCTATCTCGGAACAGCATTTCCAGGACTGTAACTGGCCTTGTTTTCTGGGAGAAACTTGAAAGAGCATTGTTAATGAGATGAACTAGAGCCTCCACTGCCTCAATTGATAAATGTGACATAAATAAGTGATATGCGTTGTCTCCTTCTACTTTACATTGTAGATTCCTCTCACTCTCAGCTAGTACCTCACTTGGTCTTGGTGGCTTACTTAGTACATGATTCATCCCCTCATCCTTGAAAGACCCCTGAGCCCTTGGCCCCTTTGCTCTCCTCAGACTGTGGTTGCTGTACTTGTCCATTTGCAATCAGAGGTGAGCTAGGAGTACCAACAGATGCCCAAGCACATCACCTGGGTGCTGCCCTGCCCCCATTGTGTGACAGCAGCCCTGCCTCTTCTTGATGATCAGTGTCATGTCTCCCTGCCAAGACAGTGACTCCTCTTCATATCTGTTGGCATGCAAAACCTGAAGTGTCCAGATAGGAGTCAAAGCTTAGAATATGATGGGATTCTTGCTATGTCCCCTGGTAGCAGTGTTTCCCCTTGGAGAACCAGGACCTCTAACCTTGCAGATGCCTGAGGAAACAGAAAGCACACATTCCAAAAGTGGATCACTGGGACTGATAGTAAGCTGGGTCACTCCTTCTTTCACCTCTGGGTTCCCAGACCCATGTATTCTACCAATTAGAAACACAGCACAAATGATGGTCATTGATTTAGGGTGTACGCTGGGTTTTGGAGAATGGTGCCCAATTCTTGCACACTATTACTTCCAAGCTGGGGTCTTAGCTGTAGTTACAAGAAGTTGTTACATCACTCTATCAGGCCAGCAGTATTTAGGTGGTATAGTATATAATGTCATCAGTTTATTCCATGGTCATGGGCCCACTGTTGCGCCTCCTTTGCTGTTTGAAGCAATGTTATGTAAGATCCCATGCTGGTGGAACAAACACTGTGTAAGCCCTTGAACAGTGATGCTGGCTAAGGTCTTGCAATCAGGAAAGGCAAACCCATATATAGAATATTCCAATCAAAATTAATAATTACTCCTTCCAAGGTAGAAGAGGCTCAATGTAGTCAGCTTGCCACAAAGTAGCTGGTTGGTCTTCTTGAGGGATAGTGCCATGTCAGAGAGTCAATAATGGTCTCTGTTGCTGGCAGATTGGACATTCAGCAATAATGCTGTAGGCTCCACATATAGCCTCCATCTGTTACTCTTGCTGCTTCATATATGTGCCCATCTGCCGGCACTGGGGTGACTGATTCAAGAGGCTGGCTGACATCATCTGGCTGACTCATTCTGTCTACCTGGTTGCTTAGTGCCACTTCCATGGTGGATGCTGTCTGGTGGGTGTTAACATACAATACAAAGATCTTTGCTCTTCACTTCACTTATTCTCCATTCCCATATGTCCACCTACATTTTTGTGTCCCAGACCTCCTTGTTCCAATCTTCCAATATTTTTTTCAAGGCCTCTAATCAGCCAAGCCATTGGCCACTGCATTTTAGTGAATATATATTCTAATTTTGGACCACTTATCTTTCCCCACAAAGTAGGTGACTGGGTGTACAACCTAAAGCTTTGCTCATTGGGAGCTCTGCTACTGTTTTCAAGGCTACTCCAAGCAGGGCTATAGTGCAGCCACTGTCTGCTTTTGGTTTCCACCTACATACCAAGCCAACCCATTTGTAAATCATACTTAGGCTTTTTTTCTCCTTTATCTGCTAGGTGTAAGGAGTCCCCTTAGTGAGCTGAAGGAGGCACTAGCACAACAGTATGGATGATATGGGCCTCTGGGTTACCTGCTCAGGCAGCTTGGTTTGTCCTACTTGGGCTCAATCCTGTCTGACTCTATTACTTGGAAGGGCTGGTAGGACATAGCTTATAATAGGCACTTCTGGATGCATAGTCACTTGGTGCCCCATGATCAAACATTCTGCCTCTATCAGGGCCCAGTACCACACCAAGATTTTTTTCTCAAAAGGCATGCAAATTCTCTGTTGCAGATGTCATAGCCTTGCTCAAGAACCCCAGGTGTCTCCCACTTGAGCTTCTCATAAGCTCACACTACATATTTTCCCACTATTGACACCTCCAGTATCATAGAATCTGCCAGATCATATGGCCTGAGTGGCAGGACTGCTTGCATTGCAGACTGGACCTGCTGCAGAGTCTTTTTCTGCTCTGGCCCCCACTCAGGGCTGGCAGCCTTACGTATCTCCTGGAATATGGATCAGAATAATATTTCCAGGTATGGCATATGCTGCCTCCAGAACCTGAAGAGGTCTACCAGGTGTTGTACTTTTTCCTCATGATGGGATGTGTGATATGCAATGCTTTGCCCTTTTATTTAGAGGGGCCTTCCTGGCATGCCTTGGACCACCGAATTCTTAAAAATGTTACTAATGTGACAGGCCCCTGAGTATTTGTAGGGTTTATCTCCCATCCTCTGGAGTACATGTGTCTTATTAAGGCAATGTACAAACCATCTCTTGCTCATCTTGCCCAATCAATATGATGTAATCAATATCGTAGTCCAATGTGGTTTTCTGTGGAATGCCCAGATGGCCCAGGTTCCTTTGGACTATATGATGACACAGGGTGAGAAAGATAACAGCCCTATGACAAGACCATCAGTGAATTCTGTTGTCAGTCTCATGTGAGTGTAAAATGTTTCTGATCCTCTCTCCTGATCAGAATGGAAAAGAATGCATTCACTAAATCAGTGACCACCTGCTGTGCCTGAGGTCTTCTTAATCTCTTCTAGCAATGACAGCATGTCTAGTACAACAGCTTCAATCAGGACTAGTACTTGGTTGAGCTTGCAATAGTCTACAAACATTTTCCAGGATCCACCCAACCTCCTTAGGGACCAAATTGATTAATTCATTGGAGCTATGATGGGACAAACACCCCTGAGTCCTCTAGATCTTTCAGAGTGGCACTAAGTTCCACTATCGCCCCTAAGATAGACAAAATATTGTCTTTGATTTACTACTTTGATTGGAGGATTAGACTTTTCCTACTACAATAGCTGTTAACCCACAGGCCAAGTAATCCATGTAGAGGTCTGACAACTACAGATATATCTATTGCAATTATGCATTTGTGAACTGGGGAGGTGACCACTGGATGGGCCTGTGGACCTAATGGGACCCACTGTGAGCAGGATCTGGGCCAGGACTCCATTTGTTACCACTACTGTGCTTCTCCACATAGCTGGTGCCACTCTCACCAGCATATTCTTTATTGATTTTGTAACAGGCCCTCCCATAGAACATAGTCAACTGGTAGGTTTTTCAGACTTAAGTAGAATACCTACTCTAACATGTCTGCTTCTCTGAGCCCTTTGATCCTTTCCTCCACAATCTGCCATGCAAGTTCTGGCATTTCTGTTACACTTGGTGTGAGCCATTGTTTTCTCCAAGTTTTCACAAGTCATCAGCAACAACTTCTAGAGTCCTTGCCAGGGTTTTAAGTTCTGTGTCCTGGGAGAGTGCTCCAACTTCATGTTTTACCCCCCTGATCCATCGTCCTCAGGATACAGCCCCATGCATACTTTCCCAGCTCCTGTCAATACACGTTAGCCAAATTCTTCAGTTTTTGTATATTATTCCTTTCCTTCCTTTGTAAGCTTAGAAGTTTTCCAATCAGATTGTGCTAGGATTTGACCCTGGTTATTGATCTGGTTGCTGAGAGGGGAAAGAGGGTATATTCTGAAAGGGGCAAGCATTGTTTTATAAGACACCTACTTCATTCAAGACCTCTGCATTATCCCTAAGGAGGAATGGGCTACTTCTGCAGGTGAATCTGTAAGTTTGAGGTGTTACATGAATCTTCCCAAATATCCCCATCCCAAGTCTTATGGCCCCACTCCTGTCCTATTAGGGTTCTGCGCATGACATAGAAGATGTCCTAGGCCTGAGAATTCAACCTTCTCTGAAGTTCTACTACACTTAAAATTAAGCCCTAAACCTGTTCCTCCTCTCTGTCTTCCCTCTGGTTGCAGAAGCTTGAGGTTTCCTTAAATACAGCCAAAGGAGGTCCTCTTGCTTTGAGTCGGTATTGTTTACCCTGAGCACATCAGATCTTTCTTCAGCTAATCAATGGTGTTTAGTGAATAGTTATCCAAGTCTAGTTACCATTTCCTTCACACCTTTCAAGTACCATGGATATTCCACCAACTAATGCATTCCCTTCACCAGTATCTCATTACAGTCCACCATCAGTAAAAGTTACTGCTACTCAAAAACTACAGGGACCTGCACTGTAATTTTCCTTCTCAGGAGAATAAATTTCACATTGCTTCTTTTCCCACTATGGACACCTCCAGTATCATGGTATCTGTCAGATCATATAGTTCGAGTGGCATTCTGCTTGTATCACAGTCCAGGCCTACTGCAGAGTGCTTCGTGTTGCTACAGCATATCAGGAGCTATTTGTGTTACACCCCCCACAAATAATGGTTCCTCGTTGTCTACTGGGTGACTCAGCTCAGAATGGCATTAGAGCCTTCTTTGTAGTTTGACTTCTCTGGCCTGGTTTTAGGTTGGGTTATCTGAAAACAGGTTTTGAAGCAGAGAGTTGCATGTAGGAGGTTTATTGGGGAGTGCCTTTGGGATTAACACCTGTCAGGAGGGCAGGGTTGGGCAGAGGGAGAAGCTGGTCTGCAATGTGGACCTCAGAGGCCTCAGCTATCCTAGAGAGAGCTCTTGGGCTGGGTTGGTCCTTCAGAATCAAGCCTATATTGAGGCAAAGAGGCTGGCATTTGTACTCATTCAGACCAGATATAAGCCATGGGTTGCCCAAAGTAGATGTAACCTTGACCAAAGCAGTTCTCTGTGACAAAAGACAGTTCCCAGTGGGAAAACAGCTGTGAACTGTCAACAACTGATACTCAGGGTGCATTGGCCCTGAAGAGGAGATCTGAACAGAGCACCACAGTACCCACTACACTTATGGTCAAAAAAAGTTTGAAAAAATAGGGATTTCGTCCACACTCATCTTCATTTTATAAATGAAAAATGCACAGGTCTAAGAAAGATTCTCTTCCAACACTTGTGAAAGGTCAGTATCAGTAGTGGAAACAACTGATACTCAGGGTGCATTGGCCCTGAAGAGGAGATCTGAACAGAGCACCACAGTACCCACTACACTTATGGTCAAAAAAAGTTTGAAAAAATAGGGATTTCGTCCACACTCATCTTCATTTTATAAATGAAAAATGCACAGGTCTAAGAAAGATTCTCTTCCAACACTTGTGAAAGGTCAGTATCAGTAGTGGAGTGTGTGTTTGTGTTTGTGTGTGTGTGTGTGTGTGTGTGTGTGCCAGTACACAAAGGCTAGGTAAAAGCAATTATATCTTTCAAAACATTGTTGTACTTACAAAAAGCAATTTCCACGAGAGAGAGAGAGAGAGAGAGAGAGAGATTGCGAGGAAGAGAGAAGGAAATAACTGTGCTTGGTGCTTAGGGTCTTTGGGTATGTCAGTCAAGTCACTAGGGCCCCTTTGTGCCATGTCTATGTGTCAGAGACCCTGACTGTATGCATGAAGGTGACCCCAGAAGTGGCTTCTACCCTTATCCTCCTTCTATGAGAAAACTGATTGGTGATGAGCTTCTGTCTGTGGAGAAACCTGTCAGGTAGGAATCCTGGGCCTGGGAGAAGAGGCCACTGGAAACCTAGCCTAGCTGAGGATGGGCCCAGAGACAGTGACATAGCAGTTCATGATGTGCCTACTGCTGCTCCTACCCCTCTCCTTCCTATGGCTTCTCCTCATCCTCAACTGCATTCCTCCCCACCCACATCATTGCTGGCTCCAGCTTCTGTAGAACCGCCACCAGCCTGCACCCCTCGATCTACTCCTTTTCTGTATCCATACCCACCCTTGGCTGTTGTGTCCCCTCATGGCACAAAACCACATATGACGAATGTGCTCTTCCTTGGGAAAGGGCCAGAGAGCAGAGAGATGCTTCAGGCCAAACAAGCACTGAGACATACCCAGGCACACTTCATATATATGTATTTTCTAAGGTTCTTTGCCATTTACAAACCCCCATGCAATTTCAAAGTATGTTACAGTTTACAAAGCATCCCTCATTTTCTGAAGCTTTCCAAAAACATTACAATAGCAGTGTGATGAGCAGAGCATACTTTGGAAAATGCCTGATTTCTGAGGTTTGAGGACTTATTTTAAAGTTTTCAATGGTCTTTGACACACAACTCCATGATGATTACTTTGTTTCTTTATTGTTCACAAAGCATTGTTTGAGTTTTTAAGTATTTCAACAATCATAAATCACTTTATGGTTTCTCTAGTGGCACTGCAGGGGCAAAGAAGTCAAAAGACTGGCCTGAGTTCTATCTTCCTGAGATTTGAGCATTGATGGATGTGCTCTGCTTTTCTTTTCCAGGGCAAAATACTTCAAAGGGAAAAAGATCCATGGAGAAATTGACATCAAAGTAGAACAGGTTAGTTGGGGCAGATGGACCTATCAATTGTCCAGATTGTAAACTGAGTTTATTATTGTGTAATGTGAGTGAACCACTGATTTTTTTCCTTTTCCAGGCTGAATTCTCTGATCTCAACCTTGTGGCTCATGCCAATGGTGGATTTTCTGTGGACATGGAAGTTCTTCGGAATGGGGTGAAGGTTGTGCGGTGAGTATAAAAAGGATATTTGGGTGTTATGGGAAAGGCATAAGGACTCCCTTAGAGCTGAGAGAGTACCCACGTTCCCACCCATCCTGTGAGCACAAATTTAGGCATATCACAATAGCCAAGATATGGAAACAACCTAAGTGTCCAATTGACAGATGAATAAAGATATGAATATTTTATTTATATATAATTATTATTCAGCCATAAGAAAAAAGGAAATCCTGCTATTTGTGACAACATGGATGGACCTTGAGGACATTATGCTAATTCAGATAAATCAGACAGAGAAAGACAAATACTACATGATCTCACTTATATATGAAATCTAAAAAAGCCAAACTCATGAAAACAGAGAGTAGAATGGTAGTTACCAGGGGCTGGAGGGGTAGGAGGAGATTAGGAGAAATGTTGTTTAAAGGCAAAAACTTGCAACTGATAGATTAATAATCCTGGAGATCTAATGCATAGTATAGTGAATATAGACAGCAATATTGTATCATTACCATCAAACTTGCTGAGAATAGATCTCAATTATTACTGCTGCAAAAAAGAAATGATAATTATGTGATATAGTAGGCAGTGCTAGCTAATGCTACAATTGCAATCACATTACAATATATAAATGTATCAAATCAACATATCATACACCTTAAACTTACACAATGTTATCTGTAAAATATATTTTAGTTTAAAAAAAAAACTTCGGTACAGAATGTGAGAGATAGCTTATCTTCTGAAGAAGATCCAAGGATCCCAGCAGACTACAAGCTAAACTTTTCAGCTATTAAGTCAACAAACATTTCTTGAGCATCTACTGTATGCCAAGTGCTGCTTTCAGCATTTTACATTCAACAAACATTTCTTGAGCACTTATTGGGCACCAAGAGCTGTCCTACATGCTGAGGACCTGGCAATGAACAAAACAGGCCCCCCAAAAGACCAAAACACTCACAAGCCCTCTGTCTTCATGAAGCTTACATTCTACCATGGGATATACACAATAAATAAATAAGAAAATGCAAAAGTGCTAAGAAAAAATATGTAGCAACAAAGGGATGTAGGGATTGTTGGCTGGTGGGGGGTCTGCAATTTTGGATAGAGTAGACCTGTAGTATGAGACATTGAGGAAAGATCTGAAGGAGGTAAAAGAGAACCGCATGTAGATATCTAGGGGGAAAATGTTTCAAGCAGAGGGAACAGACTGTGTAGAGGCCCTGAGGCTATAATTTATTCTGGGCAGAATCTTTTGAGGACAGCTAGTAATCTGAGAGACTGTGACTCAGCTGTCAGAACTGAGTAGGTAAGCTGCAAGCTGACCTTGATGAAGAGAGGAGCAGGTAGGAAAGGCTTAAGGGAGTCACCAGATGGAGAAAGTAGAAAAGGTGCTTGTGGGGGAGGAAACATGCTTGTGCATGTGTGCTGAGGTGAGAAGCCACTTCGCAATTTCTAAGGGCTCTGGAGATTTAGAAACTTGGGCTTTGTTCTAAGGGTGGTGGGAAGCTTCTGGAGGGACCCTCAACACTCCTACC
Organism: Pteropus alecto; assembly: GCF_000325575.1. Taxonomy (NCBI): domain Eukaryota; kingdom Metazoa; phylum Chordata; class Mammalia; order Chiroptera; family Pteropodidae; genus Pteropus; species Pteropus alecto. Next base: position 1,647,438 of record NW_006431933.1, on the reverse strand, counting down.
CCTGCACCCCAGGTCTCTGAAGCCGGACTTTGTGCTGATTCGTCAGCATGCCTTCAGCATGGCACGGAATGGAGATTACCGCAGTTTGGTCATTGGGCTGCAGTATGCCGGAATCCCCAGCGTTAACTCTTTACATTCTGTCTACAACTTTTGTGACAAGCCCTGGGTGGTAAGTGACAGGAAGTGTGCTATTGACAGAGGGAATATGTCATGCATGCATGTAGGAGCTCGAAATCACTGTGGTTTGGGAGAACTGAGGAAGTTTGGAAGCTTGGAGTCCTAGCTTGGAGACTCCATCCAGGTGAAGGACTTGCTGACCTGTCTCTTCTGGCTCTCATAGTTCGCCCAGATGGTTCGATTGCACAAGAAACTGGGAACGGAAGAATTCCCTCTAATCGATCAGACCTTCTACCCCAATCACAAAGAAATGGTGAGTCTGGGGGAAGTAGGGCAGAAGGGAAAAGTGTTGTGCTTACTGCAATGGTATTGCCAATGAATGTGTTGCCAATGGTACACTATCAGAGAATACAGCCAGCATGTGCTTGTGGAGGGTGAAGTTGCTTCAGGAAGGTTTTATTAATACTGTGAATTTACTTATGTGGTTACAAGTGTGATTTAAATTATTGATCCTGTTACATATAGTATCTATTCCCACCCATATTAAAAATTGATCTCTAATGTAAATTAACAGAATTATGATAATAAATCAGATTATGTTACATATAGAAATCAAGTTACCGTTACTAACATTATCAAATATTCCTCTTGATAGAAAGCTTAACAGTGTTTCAAGTTAGGATTGGGAATAAAAATTATCAGTAGCAATGTTATAAATTAAATTGCTTCCAAAAGCAATTTAATTGTTGGTTATTATTATCATAAAATATAATCACTAATATTACAAATTATCACCAATACTGCAAATTGTTGTTACTGATGTAAATTATGAGTACCAATGTTATGCATTAAATTATAGTTCCTAATAGAAATTGAATAATCATTACTAGTATCATCAAATATTATAACTATTATTACAAATGATTATAAATAAAACAAATTATGCTCTAATATAAATTATAAGTCCCTGTTTTGAATTATATTTAATAGTAGAAATTGTGTTATCATTACTAATATCATTAAATATTATAACTAACATTACAATTTATTACCAGTATTACAAATTAAGATTATCAATATAAGTGATTAGAAACTATGTTGTGAATTAAGTTGTAATTACTGAAAGAAAGTAAACTATTAGTAAAATATTATAAAATATCATTACAAATTATTGTCAATGTTACAAATTAAGATTACTAATATAAATTATGAGTAGAGTAACTATGTTCTGGAGATCGTTCCATGTGCACTTGGGGAGAATGTGTATTCTGCTATTGTAAGGTGGAGTGTTCCATATATATCTGTTAGGTCTAGTTGATGTATAGTATTGTTCAAGTTTTTCTTTCTTTGTTGATCCTCTGTCTAGTTGTTTTACCCATTATTTAAAGTGAGGTATTGAAGTCTCCAACCATTATGGATGAATTGTTTATTTCTCCCTTCAATTCTGCCTGTTTTTGTTTCTTGTATTTTAGGGCTTTGTTGTTAGGTGCATATATGTTTATCATTTTTATATCTTCTTGATAGATTAACACTTCTATCAGTATAAATTGGCCTTCTTTATTTCTAGTAACAATTTCTGTTTTAAAATATATTTTATCTGATGTTAATATAGCCTTTCCAGCTCTCTTTTGGTTACTTTTTGTTTGGTAAATCTTTTTTTCATCCATTTATTTTCAACTTATTTGTGTCTTTGAATTTAAAGTGTGTCTCTTGTAGATAGCATATAATTGGGTCATATTTTTCATCCATTCTCCCTATTTCTGCCTTTTAATTGGAGTATCTAATTCATTTACACTTAATGTAATTAGCGCTAAGGTAGAATTTATGTTTTTTAATTTGCTATTTGTTTTCTCTATCTCTTATGTCTTTTCTTCTCTGTATTCCTCCATTAATGTATACTTTTGTGTTAAGAAGGTATTTTCTAATGTGCCATTTTAATTCTCTTGTTTCCTTTCCATGTTTTTTATTTAAATATGTATTCTTAGTAGTTTCCCTAGGGATTACAATTAACATATTAATTTGTTACACTCTTATTTGCATAGCTTTATTTCCTCACCCCTCCTTTGTGCTGTTATTGTCATACAAATTTCATCTTTACATATTGTGTACCCATGAACATAGACTTATAATTATTGCTTGATGCAATTGCCTTTTAAATTAGAGGGCAAAAGTGTTACAAACAAAAAATGCATTCATAGTATCTTTTATATTTACCTATGTGGTTACCTTTACAAGTGTTCTTTATTTCTTCATATGTTCTTGAGTTATTGTCTGGTGTCATTTCATTTCAGCCTGAAGAACTCTCTTAGTATTTCTTGTAGAAGTGTGATAGTGATGAATTATCTCAGTTTTTGTTTATCTGTGAATGTCTTAATTTCTCCTTCATTTTTGAAATATAGTTTTAAAGGATATAGAATTCTTAGTTGACGTTCCTTTTCTTTTAGCACTTTGAATATGTCCCGCTGCCTTCTGGCCTCCAAGGTTTCTAATGAGAAATCAGCTATTATTCTTACTGTGGATCCCTTGAATATGATGAGTCACTTCTCTCTTACTACTTTAAAGATTTTCTCTTTGTCTTTATCTTTTATATGTTTATTTATGGTGCATCTAAATGTAGATCTCTATGAGTTCATCCTACTTGAAGTTCAGTGAGCTGCTTAGATGTGTAGATAAATATTTTTCATCTAATTTGGAAGGTTTTTTCAGTCATTATTCTATCAAGTTTTCTTTATTGCACATTTCTCTCTCTCCTTTGGGGACTCCCATTATGTGTATATTACTGTGTTTAACGGAGCTCCACAGGCATGTGAATCTCTTCATTTTTTTCTATTCCTTGGATTGCATGATCTCAGTTGACTTATCTAAAACTTCACTGATTCTTTATTTTTCCAGCTCAAATCTAGTGTTGAACCTCTCTACTAATTTTTTTTATTTCAGTTACTGTATTTTTCTTTCTTTCTTTCTTTCTTTCTTTCTTTCTTTCTTTCTTTCTTTCTTTCTTTCTTTCTTTCTTTTTAATTAAGTTTATTGGGGTAACATTGGTTGTTAACACAATTATATAATTTTCAGGTGTACATTATCATTTGACATCTGTATATTCTATTGTGTGTTTACCACCCAAAGTCCAGTTTCCTTCAGCTACCATATATTTGATCCCCTTTATCATAATTCACACTTGCCTTACTCCCCTATATTTGACCCCCTTTACCTCTGCCACCCCCTACCTTCTAGTAAACATTAGACTATAGTCCATGTACATGAGTCTCTGTTTGTTTGTCCTGTTCATTTGTTACTTTTAGGTTTATATCCCACATATAAGTGATCTCATGTGATTTTCAACTTATTTTCTCTAGCTTATTTCACTTAGCATGATTATCTCAAGGTCCATTCATATCGTTGCAAATGGCAGTATTTCATTTCTTCTTATGGCTGAGTAATATTCCATTGTATATATGTACCACAGCTTCTTTAGCCAGTCATCTATTGTAGGACACTTCAGTTGCTTCGATGTCCTGGCCACTGTGAATAATTTTGCTATGAACATCAATGTGCAAATATCTTTTTGGATATGGGTTTTGAAGTCTTTGCAGTAAATACCCAGTAGAGGGAATGCTGAATCATATGGTAGATCAATTCATGGTTTTTTGAGGAACGTCCATATTGTATTCCATAGTGGCTGTACCAATTTGCAGTCCCACCAGCAGTGTATGAGGGTTCCTTTTCCTCTGCATCCTCTCCAACATTTGTTACTATTTGTCCTGTTGATTATAGCTATTCTAATAGGTGTGAGATGGTATGTCATTGTGTTTTTGATTTGCATTTCCCTAATAGCTAGTGAGGTTGAGCATCTTGTCTTCTGTTTGGCCATTTGTATGTCTTCTTGGGAGAAGTGTCTGTTCAGGTCCTCTGCCCATTTTTTTAATTGGATTGTTTGTTTTTTGTTGTTGTTGAGTTGTATGAATTCTTTGTATATTTTGGATATTAGGCCCTAATCAGAGGTGTCGTTTGCAAATATATTCTCCCATCCAGATGGTTGTCTCTTTGACCTGTTGATAGTTTCTTTTGCTGTGCAGAAGCTTTTTAGTTTGATATACATTTAAATCCCAACAGCATCTATAATGTATTAATTGGTCTGTCTTTAGCTGATGGACCTTGTTAAATGATATGCCTTGTATTGCCCAAGTTTTGTACTTCACATCAGAATGCACAGAAGAATTTGATCAAACCACCAACATTGTCCGGCATGAACAAATGCTTTGTTTTGGAGGAGAGAATTTTTCAGCTGCCAAAGATTCTCTTTTCCACATATTTATTTTCTGATTTGATAAAAATCTTAGATATAGCACATAATTCTTCCTTAGTAAATAGAATATATAAGTATAATTTAACTTTTACCAATGACTCATAATGAGTTTAAATATCAACTATTGCACTCTGTTCTCAGTATGAGATTACTTTAGAAGATGA
>NW_006431933.1:1638284-1640085 GCF_000325575.1 Pteropus alecto | reverse complement strand
GTGCCTGTAGTGCAGGCCTCATAGTGGAGAATTCCCTCAATTTTTGTATGTCTGTAAAGGTCTTAACTTCTCCATATCTAAAGGAGAGTTTAGCTGGATACGTTATTCTAGGCTGGTAGTTCCTTTCACTTAATAGTTTAAATATATGATTCCATTCCTTTCTGGCTTGTAAGGTCTACTCTGAGAAGTCCGAGGATAATCTAATGGGTTTTCCTTTATAAGTTACCGTTTTCTTCTCCCTGGATGCCCTGAGAATTCTGTCTTTGTCATTGATTTTTGATAATTTTAATGCAATGTGTCTTGGTGAAGGCCTTTTTGGGTTGAGATAATTGGGTGTTCTGTTGACTTCTTGAATTCCAAGCTCCAGCTCATTCCTTAGATTTGGGAAATTCTTGTCCACTATTTGTCTGAAAATGCTTTCTAGTCCTTGCTCCTTTTCCTCCCCTTCGAGAATGTCCATTATTCTTATGTTTCCTCTCCTGGTGCTATCAGCTAGTTCTTGAATTTCTCTTTCACTATTTTTCATTCTTCGGTTTCTCTCTTCTTCCTTCTGATTTATTTCTAGATTTCTGTCTTCGATGTCACTGATCTTTTCCTCCATTTGGTCAACTCTATTCCCCAAGCTTGCTATTTCATTTTTCAACTCTTGCGGTGTGTTCTTCATCTCCAGAAGATCTATTCTGTTCTTCTTGAGGGTTTCAATCTCTTTGCTCTGCTCATCTAGGTGTTTTTGTTATTCTTTTTTTTTTTAGTGTTGTTCCTGAACTAATTTCATTAAGTGTTATTCTTTGTCATATATTGCCACTGAAGTGTCTGCTCCATTAGCTTCATGGTCAGCTAATGATTAGTTAGATATTTCTTCAAAAAACTAGAACTAGTAGGTCTGTAAGGCTTTGCTGATGGGCTCTATGTGTATGTTGTTGCATGCCTTCAATGCTCAGGCAGGCTATTTACAACTTTGTCTTAGCCTTTACATCTTCTTGAGCAGAACTTCCATGTTCGCCAGAGATCTTGTGCATGCACGCAGCCTTATGCACATTTGTGGCTTTCTAGATTTCTAGGGATATGTTGGAGCTTTTCAAAGCCTCCTATAGAGATCTCATTACCCAACTTTTCCTGTTAAGTTTTTATTTTTATTTTTTGATCAGCTTGTTGTTTGTTTTAGTTGTAATCTCTGTCTTATGCACCTGCTATGTTAAACAATTGCTGCCGATTGTTTTTGAAAAGCACCCCCAGGCAAAACTGTTCACACCAGGTAAACTCTGAGTCAGGTTAAATAGACAAATACTGTGAGTGGAATTTTTAAGAAAGTGCCAGACAGTTAAAATAAAGATAATTCTCTGAGAATGAAACTTTGGAGGGACTCTAAATTTGTTCCACCTCCTCTTGTGGTTGCTGGGCTGCTGGTTTTCATCAGGATTGCAAGGTTGTTGATTTTCAAGGCTGTTGTGGAGATGGAGAGAAGGAGATACAAACAGGGAAAGTTCAAATGCCACAAAGCTTACTGTTATAACTGATATTCAGCCATTCTTTAAAATTGGTCAATTTTCAAAGTTCTAAAAAAAATTGATTTTGACATTTTTTTTCCCCAATGTTCTCATTGTTTTTATGGAGGAGAGGATTTTTATAGTCCCTTACTCCGGCATTTCCACTGACATCACTCTCAGACATATCTTGTTTTCCTTCAGCCTCAGCCCTAGGATAATAGCATTTCAAAGCCAAGATCTGGCAGCTAGATGTACTCATTATTACTAGTTTGCCTTTCCTTCTAGGTTCCTTCATACAGAGCTAGGAAATGACT
>NW_006431933.1:1634278-1637136 GCF_000325575.1 Pteropus alecto | reverse complement strand
TGATCCCTGAATTTTGGAATTCTCTGAGCTTCCTGGGCTTTTGTGTCCATTTCTTTCACTATGTTAGAAAAGTATTCCATCATTATTTCTCTAAACAGCTGTTCAACATCTTGATTTTCTTCAATTACGTTGATCAGATGAATATTTGGAACCTCAATAGTGTCCCATATCCTCCTTAAATTATTTTTATAGTCTTGGCATCTTTTTTCTTGCCATTCTGATTGAGTGTCCTTCACTTTCCTGTCCCCTAGATGGGGCATTTGATCCTCTTCTTTATTCACTTTGTTTATTCCATTTAATATACTTCTCATCTCAGATAATATCTTCTTCATTTCAGACTGGTTCCCTTTTATAATTCCCACTTCTATTTTTATGTTTTCTATCTCTTTGTTGATGTTCTCACTGAATTTATTTACACTTTCCAAAAGTTTATTGAGCATCTTTATAACCAGTATTTTGAACTCTGCATCTGTTAGATTACTTGACTCCATTATATCTGGATCTCTGTTCTCTCATACGGTTTCTGCCTCTTTGTCTTCCCATTTTGGCTTACTTTCTATCTCTGTTTCTATGTACTAAGCAAAGCTCCTAAGTCTCCCAGTCTTATTAGTGTGGATTTGTGAAGTTGGTGTCCAGTGGCACAGTCCCAATAGGGGTTCAGCTGCAGGCCAAATTTAGCTCCTGCTTGTGCCTGTCCAGGGCCACCTGTTAAGATTCAGCAAGCAATCCACAGGTGCTGTGCTTATAGTTGCCTCAAAAGGCCACACCAGAAACCTAGGCCAACTGGCTCCTCCAGTGTGAGTCTCAGCAAGGAGCACCTGACTCGCTGAGGAAACACCTGGATGTGGCTTGGGTGGGGCCACAAGTTGGGGGAGGTGGAGTTTCGGGGAATCCTCTACAGAGCAACCCCTGTTATCCAGTTTGATGACGTCACGGCTATGGCGGCACTGTGTCCCATGAACTGGGAGGCGGGAGGGCTTAACTGGAAACAATGCGTACTGCCAGCACTTCTGTACAGAGTGAGTCTCACCTAGGCCCTCACTCTGACAATGTCTCCCTATAAGTCCCTAGCGCCCCCTGCGCACAGCCAAATTGGCACTGGTACTCAGAGAGAGCAGGTCTGTCACCGCAAAAATCCACTCATGGCCGTGGCCCCTTTAAGAGGATTCTGCCGCTGCCGCAGCTTCCATCTCATTCAGCTGCTCGAGATCAGGCAGCCCCGTGTCCTCACCCTGTCCTACCTACTGCCATTGCTGGGTGATTTCTTGGATGTCTTCCTAGTTGTATGGCTTGTTCATCTAGATCCCAGGCGATTTTTCCTTGCTGCTGCTCCTTGTTTCCATCACAACTTTGATTTGGTTGCCAGAGGGATGAACAAAGCCTCTATCATCTAAGCCATTTTTTTCTCGCTCCTGTTTGTCATTTTATGTCTTGAGGCAAGGGTATACAGAGTACTGCATTCAAAATTTATTTGGTTTAATTCATGTTATTTCTCATGCAACATGGTTATGTTATTCATTTTGTTACAAGTATAGTTTGTTTCTCTTTGTATTACATTTTAATTTTTTCCCTATCTGTGCTAATTTAACCTTATATTATTAAATGTAAGACATTAGCATGATTCCAGAAGTCAAAATAGAAAAAGGCATAGACAAATAAAATTTAAAGCGTAGCTAAAATAGACAATTTTCTAGGGAAATGCGGTTAACAAAAATTGACGCAATTAGAGCTTAACAAACCAATTTCCATAAAATAAATAAAGTTATTAAGGAACTACCCCATTAAAAAGCATCAAGCCCAGATGGAGAATTCTACCAAACTGTTAGAGAACAGTTAATCTTAATGCCAAATAAATTGTTCCAGAGAACAGAAAACGAAGAGAAATATCCAGTTTTTCTAAAGCAATTATAACATTGATAGCACAAAAAGGAAAAAGCATAGAAAATTTCACTCATGAATATCAGTACAAAAATTCTAAATAAAATATTAGCTTACGAATGCACACCTACATTAAGAAAATAACATATCATGACCAAGTAATTGAGTTTACTTCTGGGAATGCAAGGAAGGTTTGTTATAGGTAATTTATTAATATAATAAACATTAATAGATCTAACTAGAAAACCATTTGATCATTTACATAGATATTTAAAAAGTCTTTCACAGAATTCAACTTCTATTCTGATAAAAGTCATTTAAAAATAGAAATCAGCTGATACCTTCTTAACATGATAAAATGTGTATACCTCAATCCTAAATTTATCGTTAACTTAATGGGACAACATTGAAGGCATTTCTACTAAGATCAAGAATAAGGTATAGTCTTTTTGGAAACATGGCGGAATGAGAGATGTCCCCAGATCTCTCCTCTTGAAATAACAATAAGCTGAACATCTAAAACTCAACAAAAAAGGGAGTCAAATATAGGGGGGGATAGGGGGAGAGCGAAGTGGGTAAAGGGGATCAAATATATGGTAGCTGAATGCAAGTGGACTTTGGGCGATAAACACGCACTAGAATATATACTTGTCAAATTATAATGTACACCTGAAAATTATATAATTGTATAACAAAGGTTACCCCCAATAAATGACTTAAAGAGAAAAAAAATAAAATGAGAACTTTTCATTGGCATAAACCTAGACAGATGCTATTGGACAGGCATCTCACTAGGCCCTGGAATGATAAAAAGTTGAAGATTTGCAGATCTCTTACCCTTAAAGAGATATAATCTAGTGACCGATACTCATGTGAATACACACATATGTAAATACACACCCCTAGAACAGAATGGGGTAACTCCTCTAATTTGGGTACAAAATACACAGGGCAGGACATATTTTGATATGGAAGGATCA
>NW_006431933.1:1625149-1632390 GCF_000325575.1 Pteropus alecto | reverse complement strand
GTCAGGGCAGACATTCACCGCCACCTAGTGGCAGTAAGGACACGCTTTTTACCCATAGTTTCAGTAGAGGTCATGAGGTAGCACTAACGAGGCACTCATAATGACTCCTTGAGCAGTGTCAGCAATTCCAGCTCATGGTTCTTTGAGGTTAATAAAATTGGCCAACACCTGGATAGACTCACTAAAGAGAAAAGAGAAAAGACACAAATACACAAAATCAGGGAAGAAACGGGGGAAATTATGACAGACATTGCAGAAATACAGAGGATCATACAAGAATATTATGAAAAAGTATATAACACCAAATTTAATAATCTAGAAGAATTGGACCAGTACTTAAAAAATACAACCTTCCTAGACTGAATCAAGACAAAGTGGAAAATCTAAATAGACCATTCAGCACTATGGAAATGGAAACAATCATCAAAGACTTACCAAAAAGTAAAAGTCCAGGACCAGATGGCTTCACCAGTGAATTCTAACAAGCATTCAAAGAAGATTTCATACCTATTCTCCTCAATACTATTCAACTCATTTTATGAGGCCAAAATTACATTGATACCAAAACTGGTAAAGAGAAAGCAAAATCAGAAAACTACAGACCGATATCTCTCATGAATACAGATGCAAAAGTCCTAAATAAGATATTAGTGAACCAAATACAGCATCATATGAAAATGGTTATACACCATGGTCAGGTGTGCTTCATCCCGCAGGCACAGGGAAGGTCTGACATATGCTAATCGAGTACTGTAATACACCACATAAGCAAACGAAAAAAATAAGAATCATGTGATCATATCAAGAGATGCAGAAAAAGCCTTCGACAGAATGCAGCATCCATTTATGAGCAAAACACTTTACAAAATCGGAATAGAAAAAAAGGACCTTAACATAATGAAGGTCATCTATGAGAAAGACTCAGCCAACATTATATGTAATGGTGAAAAACTGAAAAGTTTCCCCCGAAGATCAGAAAGAAGGCAAGGTTGTCCACTATCATCGTGGTTCTTCAATATAACATTGGAGGTCCTAGCGAGTGCAATCAGACAGGAAAAAGATATAAAACGCATCCAAGTAAGAAACGACGAAGTCAAACTGTCACTATTTGCAGGTGACATGATTCTCTATATAGAAAACCCTAAAGACTCCACAAGAACACTACTAGAAACGATAAGCAAATACAGTAAAGTTTCTGGATACAAAATCAATGTTCAAAAATCCATAGCGTTCCTACACTCTAATAACGAAGTGTCAGAAAAAGAAGTGGAAAAGATAATTCCTTTTGCAATTGCAACAAAAAGAATAAAATACTTCGGAATAAATCTAACGAAACATGTGAAAGACCTATATAATGAAAACTACAAGACCCTATTAAAAGAAATCGAAGAAGATACAAAGAAATGGAAAGATATTCCGTGTTCTTGGATTGGAAGAATCAACATAGTTAAAATGACCTTATTACCTAAAGCATTATACAGATTTAATGCAATCCCTATCAAAATCCAATCAGCAATTCTAAAGAAATAGAACAAAAAAATCGTCAAATTATACTAACAAGCGACAGTAATCAAAACGGCATGGTGTCTATGGCCATGCCACCCTAAACACGTCCGATCCCGTTTTATCTCGGAAGCTAAGCAGGGTCGGCCTGGTTAGCACTTGGATGAGAGATCATCTAGGAAGACTGGGTGCTGTAGGTATAAATAAAAAAGGCATGGTATTGGCAGCAAAACAGACACACGGACCAGTGGAACAGAATCGAGAGTACAGAAGTAAACCCATATTTATATGGGCAAATAATTTTAGACAAAAAAGACAAAAACATACAGTGGAGAAAGGAAAGCGTCTTCAATAAATGGTGCTGGGAAAACTGGAAAGCCACCTGCAAAAGAATGAAACTGGACTGTTGTGTATCACCACACACCAAAATTAACTCAAAATGGATTAAGGACTTGAAAATAAGATGTTAAACAATAAAATACATAGAAGAAAACATAGGAACTAAACTCAAAGACCTTGGACTTAAAGAAGATTTTATAATTTGACCTCAAAAACGGGAAGTAAAAGCTGAAATAAGTGAATGGGACTACATCAAACTAAAAAACTTCTGCTGAGCAAAAGAAACCGTCAACAAGGTAAAGAGACAACCATCCGAATGGGAAAATATATTTGCAAGCAATGCCTCTGATAAGGGCCTAATACCCAAAATATACAAAGAACTCATACAACTCAAGAACAAGAAAAAAGCAAGTGATCCAATCAAAAAATGGGAGAGGACCTGAACAGACATTCTCCCTAGAAAACATACAAATGGCCAACAAATTCATTAAAAGATGTTCAACATCTCTTGCTATTAGGGAAATGCAAATCAAAAACACAATATCATACCATCTCACATCTGTTAGAATAGCTATAATCAACAGGACTAGTAATAACAAATACTGGAGAGGATCTGGAGAGAAAGGAACCATCATACACTGCTGGTGGGACTGCAAATCAGTACCACCACTATGGAAAATTTGGAGGTTCCTCAATAAACTAAAAATTGATCTATCATATGATCCAGTAATCCCTCTACTGGATATTTACCCCAAAGACTTGAAAACCCTTATCGAAAAGATATTTGCACACCGATGTTCATAGCAAAATTATTCACAGTGGCCAGGACATGGAAGCAACCGAAGTGTCCTACAATAGATGATGGCTAAAGAAGCCGTGGTACATAACAAAAGAACAGGACATAGACTCATGGACACGGACTATAGACTAGTCGTTACCAGAGGGTAGGGGTGGGGGAGGAGAGGGTAGGTAGACAGTTAAAGGGGGTCAAATATATGGGGGTAGAGGGAGGGGGAAGTGGGTAAAGAGGATCAAATATATGGTAGCTGAAGGAAATTGGACTTTGGGTGGTAAATACACAGTAGAATATACAGATTTCAAATTATAATGTATAACTAAAAATATATAATTGTATTAAATAATGTTAACTCAATAAACTTAAAAATAAAGAATAAGGTAAGGTGCCCACTTTCTCTATTCCTTTTCAGTATTGTACTTGAAGTTGTTAGACCAATGCAATTAGACTAGGAAAAGCAATTATAGTTGTAAGAATGGGTAATGACATAAAAATATCTCTATTTATAGATGATATGATAGCACACCTGGAAATCCCCTAGAGAACTAATAATAAAGATATTTCAAATAACTAAAGAATTCAGTAACATAGCAGAATATAAAACCAACATAGAGAAATCTGTAGTTTTCATATACACAAATAACCAGATAGAATGTATAATGGAACAACCCCATTTATGATAACAAAAGAAAAAAGATAATATTCTTCAGGATAATGTCAACAAGGGGTATGCAACCTTAAATGAGTAGAAGCTTAAAACATTCCTGGAAGATACAAAGGTAGACTTACACAAATAGAAAATCATTCCTTGTTCTTGGATAGAATGAATTAACATCACGAAAATGGCAGTTTCCCTTCTCAGGTCTTTATTCAATTTATAAATTTAATGTGACTTCCCAAAATACACCTACAAGCTTTTATCTACAGCTGGACAAAATGATAGTAAAGTTCATATGGAAAAGCAAAGATGCAATAATATCCAGGAAAACCCTGAAAAAGAAAAGCTTGGGAGGTGGTTAGGACTAGCTGTGCCAGGCTACAGGGAGTCTAATGCCTCTGCCAGCAAATATTTTATGAAGCTTTTCTAATTTAAACAGTACGATGCTGACACATGAATAGACAAACTGACAGGCTAAAGGAAGAAAAATTAAAGGTCTGTATGGAAATTTGGTAAATTATAAAAGTGGCAAGCTTTGTTTTGGACATTTAAATTCTTCATTTGTCTGAAATTGATGTTCTTTTTAAAAACATTTTTACAAACATCTTTATTATAGGTGTTCTTTAACACTTCTCTACATACATTACAGAATGGCCATCACATCTATTCATTTACATAACACTATTCTCAATATAGCAAACAAGTAGCACCCTTACGAACATCTTTATTACATGTGTTCACCGAAATTCACTTTCATATACAGTGTGAGATAGGTAGGGATCCAGTTTTGTCTTTTTCCTTAGAGGTAACTGTTTATTCTCCACTGATCTGCAATGCCACCTTTGTCATATACTGAAATCTTATATATGTGTGGGGCAGGTTCTGGACTCTCTGTTCTAGTCCACCGGTCACTTTTTCTATACCTGTACCAATGCAGTACTATCTTAATAACTATATTTTCTCATTAATTACTGATATCTAGTAAGGCAGTCACACCTCCTGGCTGTTCTGTAGCTATGCAGAGACTATTTTTTGTCAGAAACAGAAAGAACAGAACTTCATTGGCTAGGAAGAAGCCAGAGTTAATGGTGGGTAATGGTGGCAGGTGGTGGCAGAGGTATTAGACTTCTCGCAAACCCATTTCTTCTTTTGTTCCCCACCCTACTGTGCAGCATGGAGGGTCAAAAACTGGGCCTGGATTTGCAGAAGTAGTTTTCCCCCATTCTCTACTTTGACGCTCTGGTGGGAAGGTTCTCAGCCTCCATCATGTGGTAGGAGGCACATATCGGGACTCTGGCTTTGCTACCACACCTACTCCTATACAGGTTGCAGAGCACCAGGAATCTTCAGAGCTGCTCAACTCAGTGTGTCTAAGTAGTCACCTGTCAAGGGTGGGGCTCATAGGAGTACCCTGTTAAGCATAGTTTGACTTCTCTGCCCCCCAGCTTTTCTAGCCTGGTGATCTGCTTACATCAACCTGGTCATATAGACCTAGGTGTAGGGGGTGCTATGGGAATAGGAATTTCACCTTCCTTGCTACCTACACTCCAGGTGATTTATGGTTCAACAAATATTTAAAGAGAGTTCATAATGCTGCAGGTGGAGTCCAAACCCAAGGTCTCTCTGGATTCGATCTTTTCTCTGGGCTCAAGATTCATGCTCCTTATGCAGTGAGGAAAGAGAGGGTGCTTTGGGATAAGAATCAACAGGGTCAGGGATGTGTGAAAGAGAGAGGTCAGGAGGGAGTGAGGAAGTGAAGGAAGGAACAGGGAGATATGTCATAGGGTGAAGTGTTTTCTTTTGAGGGGCTAATTTCATTGAAACATAATCAGCCCAGAAAAGGGAACATATCATAAGTGTGTAGTTCATTGAATTTTGACAAAGCAAACACACTCCTGTCACCTGCACCCAGGTCAATAAACAACATGACCAGATGGATCCCCATCACAGTTAGAAGTTGACAGTCTTTGGGAGATTGGTGGACTTAGAGAGGTTTAGAAGTTTCAAGAAGGTGGAGAGTCCCCAACTCACCGTGGTTGAGTAGAAGTCTGTATCTAAGGCAGGAGGCTGTTGTATCTGAAGATTCAAAAATCACCAAGGAAGGCAACCAAGTTGATGGTTTCATGTTCTTCTTGCCAGTGCTCAGCCAAGCAAATGTCCCTCCATGGACACTGCAAGATTGGGATTCAGGTATGTGGCTTTGCAGGGGTATCAGGGAAGCACCTAGTAGTTGGGCAGAGCACCATTCCACACTCTTCTCATAGTTTCTGCTCCTAGAAGAAAAGGGCAGCAGGGACTAAAGATAGGCAGAGGGATCAGGGAACAATGAACAAAAATAGCAAATGGTGAGTGGGGAGCAGGGAGGAAAGAGAACAAAGATGGGGAGCAGGAGGAAGGAAAGCAATATGGAACATGGAGAAGGAGCAGAGGGCAGGGCGAAGGAGCAGGAGATAAGGAAAGGAAATAGGGACTGGCAAACAGGAGCAGGGAGCAGAAAAAAAAATGGGAGAGAGCTGGCGCTGTGGCTGCAGACATACCTGAAGGGCACACTCAAGGACCAGTGGCATTTTTTCCTGTACATATTCAGGAAGCTTCCCTAATATGTTCCTCCCTGAGCCACTTTCAAAGATACGCCATTCATTCCCTGAAGTGCAAGTTTCCATCCTTCAAGAAGCCTAGAAAGGACAAATATCATCCCCTGATGATCACTAAAGTGTGACCAGATGTCCCTTGGCTAGGACAGACTATGACCCTCCCAAGTAGTCAGTCCAAAAGATTCAGGACACTAGGGGTCAGGGACAGAATGTGCTGTGGTTGCCTGAAATTGGGAAACACGGTATCTTGGGTTGGGTGGCACCTTGTGGGACAGTGCCCCAGGGAGGGGACACTTTGTTCCAAGGCTGGGACAGAGGGAGGCCTGAAGATAAGGAGTCCATGCAAGGTGCAGACAGGCTGGCTGACCCATGATGAGGAATTCCTAAAGGGGAATCTCTCCTCATAAAGTCACCACAGTTGTTCTTGATAAGCATGTAGATAAAACCACGTTGTTCTTTATAGTCTGGTACTTTCATTAACTAGAGGTTCAAGACTCCTCTGGGAACCTTGATTGTCTATGAATGGGGAAAAAGAAAGGGACACTGATACTGAAGAGTTTTTATGGGCTGAGGGGCTGGGGTCTGAGTATCACATCAGTAGCCTTTGGATCTCAGAGACCCAACCCATTCCCTCAGCCAGAGCAGGGTCAGGGGCTTGTGTTTTGGTGGGGAGACAGGTGTGGGGAAGAGGTGGGCAGGGTACCCTGGTGATTTGAACTCATAATGCCGCATGATCTCAGTGAGGAGGATGGGCCCCAGGAATTAAGCCATGAGGACTAGGGGTGGGAAATATGTGTCAGGGGACCCTTTGGTATTCAGGCATTCAAAATTTTCTTCATCCCCAAGACTCCTTAAAAAAAAAAAAACCACTTTGCAGAGCACCTCCCCACCAGGCTGTTACCATTTCAGTTGACTTTATTTACCCTTCTGGAACCTCACTGTGAGCCCCTTTATTGGAGGCCCCTCTGAGGTCTACCCAGACTTACCCATGTCTGAGTTACAACAAACAGTGTGGGGGTGTGGTTGTTAGTACCCAAAGGCCTACCTAAGGGTGGTCATAGACAGAGCCAGGAGCAAAGCAAAGATCGGCAGGAATGTGGGATTCATGGCAGAGGCCTGAGGGATACAAGAGTGGGAGAGAGTTGAAATATGACCTTTCCCCATGCCAGCTTACTCTCAAACAAGAGAGGCTTCAGGAAGCATCTGTCTAACACTACTGCTTTCCAGGGGCCCAGGGTCAGGAGGAGGTCCCCATGGTGTGGTAAGGGGAAAAGACACTGAATCTGGGCTTCTGATACCAATGGCCCCACCTCCTTCTGTCAGCGCTATAGCTCTCCATGAAGGTTCAGCA
>NW_006431933.1:1599897-1625054 GCF_000325575.1 Pteropus alecto | reverse complement strand
CAGGAGGCCCAATCTCGGTGGTGGATAAATAGTCCACAACAGGGAGGTGCAACATAGGTATTCCTGCTCCCATGAACCTTCTGTTTTACTCTTTCAAGAGATTAAACCTTCAGCCTTCTACTGGAGTAGGAATTGATAGTTGGGGAGTTTGTCTGGAGTTCTAACAGAGTCTTATGAATACTTTCAACTAATCTTTTTAAAGCTCTACCTTCACCCCCACATCTACAGAGAATTTGTGCCCTAATCATTTCCTTTGGTGAGGGTTCTACAGTGTAATTGGGGTTGGTCCTCAGATTTCACCACTACTGGCATAGGAAGTATCCAGGGCTGGATAATTAGCTGTAGGTGTTAGTCACTATTGATAAAAAGAAAGGGCTGGTCATCTTATAGAAATCTACCTCTTCATCCGTCATTGAGGAGGTGGAGTTCGACATATGGGGTAATTTATTGAGAGCTGTTCCAGCAGGGAGATTTTCCAACTGGAGATATCTAAGGACAGGGGGATATATCAATGGGGTTCGATCAATAGAAGCAAAAGGGTGGGGGGGTTATGAATGAAAAGAATTTCAAACAAGTTTATTAGTGAGATAGATAGCAATGGTGAGTATTTCTGAATGGGAAGATTTGACTGGTATGTGTGAATGGGAAGATATGCCAGTGGATCAAGATATATGAATGGGGAAATTGTTGATAGAAGTTGTCAATGGGAATTATGTCATAGAAAGTTATTTATGAATAGAGAAATTTGTCAACTGAGTGGCCAGTAGGGGAAATGCCAATAGATGGATAATTATGAAGAGAGATATTTGTTACTGGGTCTATCAGTGGGTGATAGATTGCTGCTGGGTATTTGTGAATGGGGAGATTTGTCAACGGGGGCCATTAATGGGGATATGTCAGTGGGATATTTATGAATAAGGAAGTAGCTCAACAGAGGTATTTGTTAGTGGGGTATTTGTGAAACAAGGGATTTGTACAGTGAGGAGAGGGGACTTTTCAAAGGAAAGATTTACCAAGGGCTTAGAGATTTGTCACCTGTAGTCTTGGTGACAGAGATTTCTCAATGTGGTGAATTGTCCACAGTGAAGACTGCACAGTGGGGAACGTTACCTCTGGGCGGAGGGATTGTCCTCAGAAGTCTTTGAAAATGTTGGTATTTTTCAGTAAGAGGATTTGCACACTGGGAAGCAGTGTACAAATGTCATAGTAATAAGAAAAACAACAAATGAGTATATTAAATATTTGTAACATCTCTGAGAGAAGTTATCAGGATCTCAAGGTAAACTAAGGTTTCCAGAGTGTGTTAAATTATTACTACTGATATATTATTTCCAATATTGTAAATTATCATTCTTGATATTAAACATTATTTGAAACATTGCAAATAATCATTACTGACAAGAATTACCACTACTAATGTTCTATATTAAATTATATTAATCATACGACTAATAATAACTAATACTCATAAGTGCTATGTGGCTACCACTGTTCCAGGCACTTTATGTGTATGATCTCATTTAATGCTCACATTTATGCCTATGAGTTAGGCATTTTTTAATTCCTACTTTACAGATGTGGAAACTGAGACACAAAGAAGTAATGTGATTTCCCTAAGGACACAGAGCTAGTACATGAAGGGGCAGGATCTGAATGCAAGTGACCTGGCTCCATCCAGTGTTCATGCTCTCAATTATTACACTACACTACTTGTCTAGAAATTAAATCACTATTAGTAATATTGCATATAAAGTTATTGTTATAAGAGTTTCATGTGTTTTGACCTGAAAAAAATACTCAAGGGGCTAATATACCCATGGATCATCCTCCAACCCTAGCACAGACCTCAGAAGGATTATGGGTAGAGACTTGTGAGGCCAGTTTTTAGGGAAGAAGTATTAAGTCTCCAGTTATGGAAGGGCTGTCCCCCAGGCTACCCACTGAGCTGGCCCCCATGCTGCACACTTCACAGGGCTGTCGCCCCCATATACTTCCTCTCAGCCATCAGAGTCTCTCCCAAGCAGAGATTTGCACAAAGACACACCAAATGCTGGGGCAGGTGTAACTCACTTTGCTCACTTTAGTGGATTTTCTAGAAGAATGGTGGAGAGATATAGTGACCCCAGGATTACAGATATCCTGCCAAGAACTCCTTCCAGGGTCTGGGAGCGGTGGCCTTGTATGCTGCTCTGGATTCTTTGGAAAAGGCTGCAGTAGAATAACCCTGTCCATGAAGCATTGATGTCTTGATCTAGGTGGACAGGTTGGCAGAATGGCCTCCACTCTGGGCTCCATTCTTTCACTGCCACATTCTATGTCCCCTTCCTCCCAGGGGTTAAAATAGCTGAGGGATCAGGGAACTGGTGCTGAGGACAGGGAACAGCATAAGAGTTCAGACAGCTGTTAGTACTAGAGTTTGGTGAACTGTCAGGAGCTGCCAAATTCTTGTAGGCAACTGAGACAATAGTGCCATGACCACTAGGGCCCAGGCCCTTCCCTTACAGTTATACCCATCAGTGAAGGCTGCCATTTACCCCTTTTGGTGGATGGTGTTCAGATCCACCCAGGGCATAACCAAGGTGTAAGTGTTGTAGAAATTGCTGCAGGGGTGTCCCCTGCGTAGGCAGATAAGCACTGGGTGCTCAAAGTCCACCCATCTCCATCCAGGACATACCTTGGGCCCTGAGGGAATCTCCAGGAATGCAAAAGGACCAGGCCACAGAGGATCCAAGGGCCATGCTTGGTGAACCAGAGTGCCCTAAAGGAGTTTTTTATTGGCAGAAGCAATGGGTAGTCTGATGGGAGGGAATTTGGGGGTCCTTTTCTTCACCAAAGAAGATATTTTAGAGCCTTTTTTCAAGCAGACTCAAGTCAATGGATCACTTGAGTGTTCCATTGAACATTTGTATCAATCTGAATTTCTGGCTCCCAGGGGCCTCACTTGAGTCAGGACATTTGGAGTGTAAGAGGCAAGAGCCAGGGACTGGGAAAGACCCAGAGGGCCTGGTATCAGCTGTGGGAGAAGGAAGGCCTAAGGAAAGGCATGTTTTGAGGGTCTCTCGCTCAGGTCTTATGGGGGAAGATAAGCCAGAAATGTTAAGGCTCTGGTCTAGAAGCCCCAGTTTCGGTGAGGGGATAGCTGTGTAGGGAGAGGTGTGTGTTTGGAGGGTGGGGGCTGACATACCTGGTTGGTTCTGATTTTGACCCCTTACCTGCACTCCACTGCTGTTGAAGTTAGTCAGAGGAGTGAGGGGAAGAGAGGTAGGAGAAGGAGGAGAAGGGCAAGAAGGGCAGAGCTTGGGGATTTCCAGATTATACCTTCTTTCCATCTTTCCTAGTCTCCAAACGACCACTTCCAAGGAATCTCTCGCAGGCCATGGTTGGGGGGAAGGGACAGGGCTACCTGTTCTTCCAGAGTACCTGGCTGGGTTATGTGGGGAAGGGGTCCAGGACCCCTATGGCTTTCTCCTTTCACTCAAGTCAGACTAACAGTACAAAACCTAAAGGTGGGATAGTAACACCTACAGATTTAGATAGGGCAAGACATCCTCACTGGATGACATCAGGACAATGCCCAAGGCAAAGAGAGCTGTTAGCCAATTGATAGGCATTTATCAATAAGCTTGTTGACTGGAGGGATTTGTGAATAGGGGAATTTGCCAATGAGGTAGTGATTTTTCAGCAGCAGGCAATTTATGAAGTAGAAAGCGCTGTGAAAATAAGACTTATGAATTAGTCTAGTAAAATGTTTTAAAGTATCAAGTAGAGAGATTATCCAACAAGCTGTGGATGATGATGCAGGTTAAATTACTGACATTGCAGATCACCAATGCTAATGCCAATGTAGAGAATTATTAGCAATACCTCAAATTATGTAAAGTACAAAAAGCCAACATTTTGCACCCCTCATCCCCTCAGCATTGGTCCCAGGGTGCTCCCACTAGGTCATCAGTGACATGAGTTTGTTCCCAGACATTATACAGGGATGCTGCCTGCTGAGTGTCTTTATTTCATTGTCTTAAAGAAAGATATACAGGAGTGGGAAAAGGGGTTAATACTGTGCAGGTTTTGGCTTCTGCTGGAGGCAGGATTCAGGCGATCCGGGGCCGCAGGGACTGCCAGGTGCACATCCCTGGCTCCCGTGGCAGGCAGGCAAGGTGGCGGCTCTGGAAGCCCTTGTCAGAGCCTGTGAGGAGCTGGTCTGTCCACAAGCAGTGAGTGTCACTCTGAAGTTTGCAGGGGATGGATGAACAGGGAAACACCTAGAGGAAGGAAGAGAGGCACATCTGAGGGCTTCTCCTCCTGCCCCTGCTTCCCTGACAGAGCAGAACTTTCCCCTCCTCAGCTTTCAACATAGAGCTGCTGGGGAGACCTAGTATCACCCCACCTGGGTACAGACTCAAGAACAGCCCCTCCCATTGGGGAAATAGTCATTTGGCTCAGTGAGGTGACAGTAATCTTGCAAAAGGATCAGTTTCCTGGTAGTTGGAAGCAGTTACAGGGTCAGTCAGGTAGGTCTTCTGAGGAACGGTCTCACAGGATAGGAAACAACTGGCAGTATAAAGAAATAGCTGGCAAGTGGGGAACTTAAGCATAGGAAGGAGCTGTGGGGCTCAGAGACATTCACTGGGTCAGAAGACATTCAGGGCCATCAGGGAACAGTCTTGGAATAGTCAGAAGGGCAATGTAATTTGCCCTCATGTGTAGAATAGTCACAGCTGAAGAACAACAATCAGATGTGCTGGGGAAGAGAGTCAATGGGTTGGGGAACAGCACTTTGGGTTCTCGGAGAACATTCTATGGAACCAAGAAACAATGCCAGGGGGTCAGTAGCAGACACAGAACTATAGAATAGTCATGAGGAAGAGTTAGAGGGACAGAAAGCATCCAGAAAATCCAGGGAACAGAGAATCCCCAGGTATCAGACACGGGGCAAAGGTACAATCAAAATGTTCAGGAAGAACAGTCTCAGGTTTGGGGAAACAGCAAGAGAGATCATGGACAGCCCAAGAATTTGGGGAATGGCCAAAAGGACAAAGAATAGCCAGAGAGAGCAAGAAACAAGCTATGGTTTGGGGAAGAGTCAAAGGAGTGCTCTCCAGATGGTGGGCAGGACCCAGGCACTCACTGTGCATTCCTCACAGCCAGCAGCATAGATCTTGGTGAAGCCCCTGCGTTGAGCAGAGCTCAGACTATTCCAGGGAGCCACGAAACTGCAGGTGGTGATGTGCATATGCTCCTTCCACAGTCGTCCTGTGGGGGAGGGGCGAGGCAACAGGCAGCTTCTAATTGCCTGATTGGCATCCCTTGAGCACAAACTGGCTAAGGGTCTTACGATAGTCTGAAATGGGGGCTGTCCCCATTTCAACTAGGACTCATCCCTCAGAGCCTCGCCTGGTTGTCAGGCAGAGTCTGAGGGATGGGTGGGTGTGGCCAAGGGTGAGGGGGTGGGACCTCACCAGCGATGAGAAACTCCTCGCTGCGGTTCTGGGACCTGTGGAAATATCCACAGATACTCTCCATGGCTGGGGTATAGACGAAGCGGATGTCAGGGGCATCCCCCAGAGCGTTGAACCCCTTGAACATCTGCCAATGGATGAAAGGAAGAGTGTTTTACTGATATAATCCTCCCATTCCACTTCTTCATATAGCATCGTGAGGTCATAGCTAACTTCCTCGCCAACCAATGGCTACAGGCTCGTGGGCGCTCTCTCTCTCTCTCTCTCTCTCTCTCTCTCTCTCTCTCTCTCTCTCTCTCTCTCTCTCTCTCTCTCTCTCTCTCTCTCTCTCTCTCTCTCTCTCACTTTCTCGCTCTCTCGCTCTCTCGCTCTCTCGCTCTCTCACTCTCCAGGGAGGAAGGTGTTAGGAACTGCTGAGGAAGGGGCAGGTGGGATACCTTGGTCATCTTGATTTCATAACGCTGGTATGAGGTGGTCTGGTTGACTTCTGGGGTCCCCACGAACTTCGCCCTGATGACTGCAGGAAAGGAGGAGGGAAAATGAGTCAAATGGACTACATGAGCCAATAAAAAAGAAAATGATCGTAATAGTCATACTAGCAAAGCACATACTTAAATAGCAACCTGGATGCCAGACAACACACTAGGAGATTTACACATTTGTTTATTGATTCACCTATATACTGAGTGCCTACTTTTTGCCAGGCACTGCTTTAAGCCTTTTTCATATATTCATTACGTGTTCATTCACTCAGCGAATATTTTGGAGCACCTGTTGTTTGCCAGGTATTCTTCTGGTTTTAGGTGAAGAAAATATAGACTAAACACAAGCAAAAAAGATAAGTCTATGGAATGTTAAAAGGTATTAAGTATGATGGGGAATTTCAAAGCTGGGTAAGGGGGACCAGGAGTACTAGGGGATAGGGGTTAAAATTTTGAGAAGGTGACTTTTGAGGTAGTCACTTATATGGATACCTGGGAGGACAGGTGTACCAGGCAAAGGGGGAGCAGCCAGTGCAAAGGCCCTGAGGTGGTACTGGGCCTGGAGTAATCAAGGAAGCATGAGGATGCCAGTGTGGCAAAAGCAGAGTCAGGGCAAGGCTGAGTGGAACTGTTTTAGAGGTGAGCACCATCATGAATCCCACTGGATTAACAGGGAAAACAAAGCAGTGAGTGAGGGCAAATGGGGTACACTTACCGAGGTCAGAGCTGCAGAAGGCCATCTGCGGGTGGGGTGGGGCACAGGTACAGGCCCTGCTGGGGGCTGTCAGCCATAGCAACAACAAGATGCCATAGGTCAGAGGTGCCAAGGAGGCCATGGTGAGTTCTGCAGAGGTAGAGAGGAGGAGTTAGGCAGCTCCTAGCTCAGCTGATCCTCAGACTTTGGCAGGCCTGCCACCCCATCCTGCCCACCTGCCCTCCAGCAGCCTGGAGGGGAGTTAGGTGACTGTACTTGGGCTTGAGGGGTTGTGGAGTTTGGGAATTTTAGGTGGGGGATATGAGAGCCCACAGGAGTTTAGGGGGTCAGGAGAGTTTTGGAGTTGTGAAGTTTGAGAGATTTAGGGGACTGGGTTAGTGGGGGGATTATGGGGTTGTAGTGCTTGAGGGAAAGGGGACTGGGAAGTTTGAGAATTCAGCGGGGCTGGGGAAGTCAGAAAGTTGAGTTGAGAGTGAAGAATCTGGGGTATGGGGAGCTGGAGGAGTTTGAGGGAGTTGGCAGTTTCGGGGTTGTACATATTGAGAGAGGAGGTAGAATAGTTGAGAGAAGCTGAGGAATTTGGAGGAGGTTGGGAGTTTAGGGAGTTGAGGGAGTTTGGGGGTTTAAGAGGAAGGAGGTGCTAGAGGGATTTGGGAACAGACAGTTTCCAGGTTTAGGGAGCTGGGGATTTAGGAGTCTGGAAGACTGGAGGGCTGAGAGAGTTTAGGGAGCTTCAGAGGTTTAGAGTGGGTAAGTTAGGAGGCGATGAGGGAATTTAGGGGCGTTTACCGCTTAGAGGCATCTGATATTAGGGGCTTATGAGTTTAGGAGAGTTGGAATGAATGTCAGAGGTTCAAAGGAGTTTGGAGTGTCTGGATTGGGGAAGCAGTTCCAGCCACCACCACCCGGTCTTCCCCTTGGCCAGCCCAGGGTCCTGGTACCCGTCGCCATCCCGGCCAGGCTAAGCAGCCAGGTGTCCGGGTGGCAGGAAAGCTCCAGTCCCGCTCCAGGCCCTGGGGCCGCCCAGGCCCCTACCTACCTCTGGTGTAGTCTCTCTAGGCGCTGGTTCTGCGGTGATGGCAGCAGGGCCTGAGCAGCGGAGGATAAATGTCCACTCAAGGGGCGGGGGTGGCAGCAGTGCGGAAACCACAGGCCTCCAGGCTTCCTGGATGCATTACTCATCCACCCACCATCAGTGGAGGCCAAGGGGCGGGCCGAGCGCTGCCGAAAAGGAGCTTCACCCTCCTCCTTTTCCTTCCCCCTGGGCCTCGCCCTGGCCATCCCCCTCCCCCACCTCGCAGTCCAGCCCCAGTACTTGCAATGGAGGGCTTAGAGGCAGGATTTCCCCAGTGCAATTTCCTAAAGTTTCTGAACTCTCTCCCAAGTCTATCCAATCACAGCCCCCAAACTCCCCATGGCTGAAGCCCGAATTAATTCGTTCCATCGATGAACATGTGTACTGTATGCCAAGCACACACAAACATTTCTAGTAGATCCGACATTCTGGTGAAGGGTAGGGGAGGCAGGGAGGAGACTAATTAGAAGCAGTGAGGGAGATAAAGCAGGTGAATGGAGGAGGAATACAATCTGGGGTAACTGAGAGATTAAGTGATTTATCCAGGATCACAGTTAATAAACTGCAGAACTGGGATTTGAATTCAGGTGGCCTGGAGCCAGGGCCTGGGTCTTAACTCCTCTCAGAAAACACAGGCAAGTAAGTAGTCGGCATTTACACAGCACCAACTGGGTACCAGGCACTCGGCATAGTTTATCTCACTTGAAGCAAAAAGTTTTGTGACATGGATGGACCTTGAGGGCATTATGCTAAGTAAAATAAGTAAGACAGAAAAAGACAAATATAGCATGATTTCACTTATATATGGAATCTAAAAAACAACCAAACAAAACGAAAGAGACTCATAGAGAACAAACTGGAGGTTGCCAGAGGGGAGGAGGGATGGGGAGTGAGTGAAATAGGTGAAGGGGATTAAGAGGTATGAACTTCCAGTTATAAAATAAGCAAGTCAGGGAGATGCAATGTACAGCACAGGGAATATAGTCAGTAATATTGTAATAACTTTGGTGACAAATGCTAACTAGACTTATCATGGTGATCATTTCATAATGTATAAAAATATTGAATCACTGTCATATACCTGAAACTAATATAATATTGAATGTCAACTATAATTCAGTTTATTAAAAGCTCACAATAAGCCTCTGAGTTGGGTACCAGTATTATTTCCATTTTACAGATGAGGAAATATGAGGCATAGCAGGATTAAAGAACTCTCCCAGCATCACAAGGAATGGCTGGGATTTGAACCTACACAACCTGGTGCCAGGATCTTAACCCAGGCTTGGCAAGCAGGGAAGGTGCTGGTGAATTAATGAGCACTGGGTGAGGGGAGCTGAATAGTGGTGAGAGGCCAGTGAGTCAGGAGAAAACTGATACTCTCCCATCCTGCCTTGTCCCTTCCCCATCCTCCCTCCCTTCCCCATCCTCCCTCATACCCCTAGTGGAGGGGGGTTGGTGTGGTGAGGCAATCCCTGCCCGCCAGCTTCCAGATGCTGCCTGAATCTTCCCTGGGGTCCTGAGAAAGGGCTCTGAGGGCTGATTAACATCCTTCTTTAGCTCAAGAAGGACAGACCAATAATAATAATGATGGTAGTGATGATAGCAGTCACTTATTGAGCACTTACTGTATACCATGCCCTGAAGTTTTTGTGTAAATTATCTCATTCAGTCTCCATGACCCACTTGCTAATTAAGCTGGTTTAACTCAGGGAGGTTAGCCCAATCAACAAGAATAATACCACCACAACAAAAACTACCACCAGCACTTATGGAGTGCTTACTGGTTATCAAGCACTGTTCTTTAATCTTTGTAAGTACTTTATCACAGTCAATCCTGATTGCCTTCTTGTTAATTAATGTAGGCTAACCAAGGTATGTTAAACCAATAGTAATAATAGTACCCGACACTTTTGGATGGTGCAGACTTCCTGTGTGCCAGATATTGTGCTAAGCATTTTTCCCGACATAACTAATCTGTTCATCACAACATCCCTATGAGTTAGAAACTGTTCATATTCTCATTATGCATATGAGGAAACAGACACACAAAGGATTGAGTGGCCTGCCTAGGAATGAGAGTGAAGAAATGACTCTGTTAGGGGGACCAGAAAGTTGGGGCGGGGAGGGGACATAAACCAGGAATTTAGAAAAGCCGATTGTGAAAGTGAGGGAAGGAGAGTAAATGAGACAGGGGGCTGAGTAAGTCAGTGGCGGGGCCAAAGGGAGAAGTGAAGGAAGGGAAAGTCCTGCTGTAGCCCCTCACTGACCCTGGTTCTGACGCCAGCTCTGTGACTCTGATTCCTGAGTCAGCACAGAGTTTTGCTGGCTGCCTATATGTGAGGGGTTGTGTGGATCCAGGTTATTGTGCAGGTTTTGAAACTGGTGGGGTTTCGTGGAGGGGTGTCCAGGTATGTGACCATCTGGGGAGCTGGGTGGGGGTGGGGGCCATGGGGCCCAGCTGGGTGTTCAGAGGGAACACCTGGCAATCCCCACAGCACACCAAGTGCCATGGGCCTGATTGTGCCTTTTGTACAGATCAAGAAACTGAGGCTCAGAGAAGGTTAAGTGACCTGACCAACGTGGCCTTAGGAGGAGGAGAGGCCAAGATTCAAAGCTAGGGCTCTCCATTGGACCCCAGAGTGCAGAGCTCCCTGCATGCACACATGTGCAGGCACATGCATACACATATCCACAGTGTTATGATCAGGGCCAGGGCCAGAAGAAAGGATGGTTCATGAAAAGAAGCCTAGAAAATTCGGGTGTGTGCATGCACGCTTGTGCGCAGCTCTCTGCTGTTGTCCTTGCCTCTGAGAGTTGAGTGTGTGCCTTTAGGTGGCGTGTATGTGTGGACCTGAGTGTTTTGTGTAGTCCTGTGTGTTTTGTGTTGCTTCTGAGAACTGTGCTACTGCATCTGTAAAGTGGGTCTAGGTTGCACATGTAATTGTGGATGTGTTGCTCCCCTCTGTGAGTTGTGAGTGCGCCTGTGTTAGATCGTGCGCTGCCTCTACAGTGTTTCCCTGGAGTGCTACTTAGAGGATCCCTGTAAGCTGTCCCCACAGGGTGCCTCTCAGCGCCCCGTAATGACGCCAGCCATTTGGGAAATGAGGAAGGTGGGAGTGCAGAGGGAGGGAGAGGCCTGAAGGTCAATCGGTCACCCTGAGCTTGCGGGCTTCCTGTGCCTGTCGGGAACTGCCACCGCCCTAGCCGCCCCTCCGCCTCTCCACCCCTCCGGGAATGCCATCTCTCTACCCTGTGGAGAAGCTGTCTGCGTAGCAGAGGGCGGGCATAGCCCTGCATGCATCCTGTGCTATGGTGGGGCTGGGGTCTCACGACTCAGTTCCCTCTATCCTGCCCAGGGTCGGGGAGACTCGAGATATTCCCATCCCTTAATTGTGAGCATGAGTGTATACGTGTGCATACACACACCTAGGAGTGTTGTCTGTATGTTTGGCAGGGATGTGGGTATCTCTAGTTGTGTGTATGCCCGTTTGTATATATAGCAAGGCATGTTGCGTGTATGTCCCTAGATATAATTTTTGTGTGCCCAGAAGTGTGATGTGGGTCTCTGTGTTATGGGTCTCGGTGGTTCTGTGAATATCTAGAAGTGTGTGTACCTCTGAATATGGTGTGGGTCCTTCTGTTTGTTGTATGCCTAGGAGTGTTGCGTGTGTCTGTGAGTGTTGACTATGTGTCCAGTTCTGTTGTTCGTGCCTGTCAGACTTGTATGTGCTTCTGTGTTCTTTGGCCGTGCCTTGAGAGTTGTCTCTGTATTGCATAGGTAATCCTTCATGTGTGTCCCTCTAACTGTTGTGTGGATTTGGGTGATAAGAGGAGGGCTGTGTGTAAGCTGCTCATCCAGGAGGCTGGCCAGGAGTGCCGGCCCCTGACCCACACAGTACCAGGTTGGCTGAATGGCTGTGAGTGTCTGTGTAGCCAGAGAGTGAGGTGTGCTGTGGAGCCTGTGTCAGTTGCAGGTCTGTCTTGTGGATCTCAACGTGCATGGGCATCTATGGGTTTGGTTATGTAGATCTGAGTTCTGAGGGTTTATTTGTGTGTGTCTCTAGGTTGTGTATGCATGTAGACAAGGCTTATATACAAGGCCTGGCTGAAGGGTCCAGTTGCTACATGCTCACCACCACACCTCCAGGGACATACATGAACACACTCACTTCTTTATCATCCAGTCACTGTATAAACAAACTTTCCCTTTTCCGGAAAAGGCCCCCACCCTAATCCCATGCCTTTGCCTGGGAAAGCAGAAGCGGTAAATCTGGGACTTGGGGATGGTGAAGGGAGGGACAGGCATACAGGGCTCTGGACTGACTCTGAGCTAGAAGGCGCTGCTGTGTGACTTCCGGCTACAGTCTGCCTGTCTCTGACCTACCTCTTCTGGGAAATGGCTCCTAATGCAGCTCCTGCTGGGTGGGCTCCCCTCAGCACCACCCCCATCCCTGGCAATTAGCCCTCCTGTCCTGACCGTACTTTGCCTTTCCATCCTACCAGCTCAGCAGCACAACATACCCTGTGGTTGTGAAGATGGGGCATGCGCACTCTGGGATGGGCAAGGTAAGTCCCCAGGTGGGGAGTGTCTGTGTGTTTGTAAATGGTGCACACTCCTGGCATTGTGCATGTGTATGTAGATGTATGTTGTATATTCAATGTACACCAGTAATTTTGTATAATTGTGTGTCCTGGGGTGTTTTTATCTATTTGTATATTTTCCCTCACATTCTTAGATGTTGTTAGACCAATTTTTATGTGTTCTGTTATTTTGTTAGTGTATACAGCATTGTATCTATGTATATGCATACCTCTGCATTATAACACACACTATGTAATCTTTTATGTTCAAGGGTCTTGAGGTCCTTTATGCTTTCCATCTGACTTTTTCTCTGTGTATGTAGAAGCAGACTTGTAATTTGTATGTTGGAGTGTGTCTGTGCTTCTCTCTGTATATCATGTGTACGACTGATTTTGTGTCTGTATCCATATACTGTGCATACACAATTTTCCCAGTTTTATTGAGATATAACTCATATACCATGCACCTTACTCATTTAAGGTGGACAATTCAATAGTTTTTAGTATGTTCACAGTTGTATACACCCAACTTTCTGTGTATACATATAAAAACCAGGAGGTCCACAATTACACACGTGTGAATGCCTTGGTGTGTCCACCGTATTTTTGTGTACTCAGCTCACCTGTGTCATTCGTGTGCATGCCCCAACCCGAGGCATCCCCACTGCCCACTGCTGCCCTATCTTGCCCAGGCCCTGATCCCCACCCCCTCCCATAGGTCAAGGTGGACAACCAGCATGACTTCCAGGACATTGCAAGTGTCGTGGCACTGACCAAGACATATGCCACTGCCGAGCCCTTCATTGATGCCAAATATGATGTGCGCGTCCAAAAGATTGGGCAGAACTACAAGGCCTACATGTGAGTGGAGAGACCAAGGCCCGGGTAGGGGTTCTCTGCCCTGCCCTGGGTGGCCAGGTCCCTCTGAGTCTCTTTCCTCTCTCCTTTTGTTCCCCAGGAGGACATCAGTTTCAGGAAACTGGAAGACCAACACTGGCTCTGCAATGCTTGAGCAGATTGCCATGTCTGACAGGTAGCTGGCCTGAACTCAGCAGGGAGGGGAAGTGAAAGTGGGAGTGTGGCTGCCCAGGCAAGGCACTGACAGGCTTCCTTGCCCTGTGTCATGGCAGGTACAAGCTGTGGGTGGATACGTGCTCGGAGATTTTTGGGGGACTGGACATCTGTGCAGTGGAAGCGCTGCATGGCAAGGATGGAAGGGATCACATCATTGAGGTGGGAGCATCCAGGGATTGTTGGGGGCATAGAGGGAGGAAGAGGTGCACAGCAGCAATACTCTGTAAACTGTAAAGCACTCCATAGCCCAGAAGGTCCTCAGTGAATGATAAAATGTTTAGTGAACTGTAAAGTGCCTTGTGAACGGGGACACCCTGGCAAATGGCAAAATACTTAGTAAACTCTAAACTGTTTGTGAATTTAGACATCCTTAGTGAATAACAAAACACTTGTTAAACTATAAAGTGCTCCATGAACTGAGCCCTCTTGGTGAATGGCAAAGCACTTAATAACCTTTATTTTGTGAACTGACAGGTCCTTGGCAAATACCAAAGCACTTTGTAAACTATACTTTCTAAAAAGTACTGGTTGATATTAAAACATTCTGCAAACTGTAAAGTACCTTATATATTAGGACATCCTTGGTGAACAACAAACTGCTTTATAAAACTATAAAAAGGGAGCTCTTTAAAGTGGGAAGTCTTTGTTATTGAAGCAAAACACTTTCAAAATTTTAAAACTCTTTGTAAACAGCAGTGCCCCTGGTAAACAGTAAAACAATTTGTAAACTATAAAATGCCTTGAAAATTCGGAGTGCTTGGTAAACAGCAGTGCTTTATACATTGTAAAGTGTTTTGTAAACAGTGGTGCCCTTTGCAAAGCATTTTCTAAAATCTAAACACACCATATATTTTATAGTCCTTTGTAAACTGTAAAGTACCATGTAAAACAGAGTTCTTTGTAAAGGACAGAGCACCGAGCAAACTATAAAGCAGGGATCAGCAAACATTTTCTGTCAAGGGCCAGACAGTGCACATTTTAGGCTTTGCGGGCCATATGATATCATTAAAGCTACTTGACTTTGCAAAAGCAGCCACAGACATCTTTTTTAAAAAAGCATGGCTGTGTTCTGATAAAACTTTGTTTATGGACATTGAAATTTAAATTTCATATAATTTCACATGTCATGAAATCTTTTTTTTCAACGATTAAAAAATGTAAAACCCATCCTTAGCTTGGGGGCCATACAAAAACAAAAGCTGGGCCAGATTTGGCCCGTGGGCCCTAATTTGACAACCCCTGCTAGTACCTCATAAGCTGTTCAGTACCTTGTAGGAGGCAAGCTTTCCTCACACTGCATATCCATGCCTCAAACTGAGTGCTGTTCCATGGCAGCCACCATGCCTTCTGCCAACTTAAAGCACTCTTTCACTGTAAGCTTCATATGCACTAACTACTGCCTCTCTCTTCACTGGGTCTCTTTTCCTCCCCCAGGTGGTGGGCTCCTCCATGCCACTCATTGGTGACCACCAGGATGAAGACAAGCAGCTCATCGTAGAGCTTGTGGTCAACAAGATGGCCCAGGCCCTGCCCCGACAGCGGGATGCCTCCCCTGGCAGGGGCTCCCATATCCAGGTCAGCTAGTGGGGGGCAGGCCAGCCCTTGGTCATGCTGTGTCACAGAACTGATCATCAGCAGGCTAAGGGTGTCACCATTATTCGTGTGGCGGCAATTACCAATTGTTTTAAAAATTGATAAAATAGCTGCTACTCTGACTTCCCTGAGTGCTTCCCAACTCCTCCCCTGGGAGCAAGTCCCCACCCAACAACCTGACTTCCCTCAGCTCAGCCGCAAACACAGACAACACCCAGCACACAGGGAACCCGTGTTTTTCTGATTGGCGGATGCTCTACTGGCTGGTAACTATTTTTAACCTCTCCTGCTCCACTCCTCTACCACAGACTGTGTCCCCAGGGGCCCTGCCCTTGGGCCGCCAGACCTCCCAGCAGCCTGTGGGGCCCCCTGCTCAGCAACGACCCCCACCACAGGGTAAGTGAGGGACTGGCTTCTTGGGCCCCTACTGTCCTGCAGTCACTCCCCTCACCTCTCACTTGCTGGCTTCTCACATGTGTTACTCTTTCTCTGTCCCTCAGGTGGCCCTCCCCAGCCGGGCCCAGGCCCCCAACGCCAGGGACCTCTGTTGCAGCAGCGCCCACCCCCACAGGGCCAGCAGCACCTTTCAGGCCTTGGACCCCCAGCTGGCAGCCCCCTGCCCCAGCGCCTACCAAGTCCCACATCAGCACCCCAGCAGCCTGTGTCTCAAGCCCCACCACTGACCCAGGGTCAAGGCCGCCAATCCCGGCCAGTGGCAGGAGGACCTGGAGCACCTCCAGCAGCCCGCCCACCTGCCTCCCCATCTCCCCAGCGACAGGCAGGTCCACCACAGGCTACCCGTCAGACATCTGTCTCCGGTCAGGCTCCACCAAAGGCCTCAGGGGCTCCACCAGGTGGTCAGCAGCGCCAGGGCCCACCCCAGAAACCGCCAGGCCCTGCTGGTCCCATCCGCCAGGCCAGCCAGGCAGGTCCCATGCCCCGCACTGGGCCACCCACCACGCAGCAGCCACGGCCCAGCGGCCCAGGCCCTGCTGGACGTCCCACCAAGCCACAGCTGGCCCAGAAACCTAGCCAGGATGTGCCGCAACCTGCCACCGCTGCTGCCGGGGGACCCCCGCACCCCCAGCTCAAGTAAGGGGACCCCACAGTAGCCCTTGCCTTGCTGCTCTCAAAACATGCTCCTACACTGGGTGGGCAGCCTCAGCTCCCAAGTTCCTCAGACCCAGATCCTATCTGGAGGTCCTGAGAGCTCTATCTCCAGTCTGGGCCAGACTCCCCGCCTAAACTGCCACCCCTCCCAGTCCAGAGAGGCTCCTGCCCTCCATCCCAGAGAATCGGTGCCAGAATCCCAAGGAAACCCCACTTTTGATTCAGAGACTTCCCAATAGGCCCTGAGAAAATCCCCTTCCTCAGCCCCTCTTAGTCCACCCCAGGCACCTTACTGACCCTCTTTCAGTACCTTCCAGCCCTCCAAGTCCTCCTCCCATCTTGGAGCCTTTCCTGCCAAAGTTACCCTCCTCCTGCCCAACTTGACTCCTCCTAGCCAATGCCCCAAACACAGGCCAGTTCACAGTCCTCCTATATATCACTTCAAATCCTCCTCATACTTTTCCTACAGTCTAGACTTCTTTCTAGTTCATTCCCAAATCCTTCTGGTCCATTTCTGTCTCCTCCCAAATCATCACGCCATTCTCTCTGCCTCTTATGGTTCATTCCAGACCAGCCGCACCTTCTCTTAAAAGTCCTTACTGTCCCACCCAACTGCTTTCTCTTAGATTTGCCCCTCCCAGTCTGTCCTTGGTCCAGCCTCCCCCTACTCCCTCCTGGACTCCTCACCCTGAGATTAGAAACCTCCCTGACCATCTTCACCTTTATCCCAGTCTAGCCTAGATTTGAAGAGAAGATTCCGCCCAGGACTCCTCCCATTAATCCCAGACTTCTTCACCTCGGATCCAAGTCCTCCCTTCCTCTCCCAGGACTCCCTGACTCTGCCTGAGAATCCATCAGGGTTCAGGCCCATACTGATGGGTGGGAGGGTCACAGGCACCGCCCCAGGACCAGAGGGGCAGGGCTGGGGCCAGGCCTGGGGTAACATTGTGTTTCTCTCCCCCTCCTCCCTTCCTCTTCCCCCTCTTCCTCCCATGCCTCCACCTTGTCTCTCTCTAGCAAATCTCAGTCTCTGACCAATGCCTTCAACCTTCCAGAGCCAGCCCCGCCCAGGCCCAGCCTTAGCCAGGACGAGGTGAAAGCTGAGACCATCCGCAGCCTGAGGAAGTCTTTCGCCAGCCTCTTCTCCGACTGACACCCTATCCTGAGAATCCCCAAGTCCCTGGGCAACCCCTCTCTGGGCCCTGAATCCACTTCTCACTTTCGGAATCTCCAACTCCCTTGAGAAGCCCTCTCCTGGTTCACCAAGATCCCTCTTCTCACTCCTCAGAATGCCCAAGTCCCTCAGGAAACCTCACTCCTGGTCCTAAACCCAATTCTCATGTTTGGAATTGCCAAGTCCTCTGGAAGCCCACTCCTGGTCACCTGAAGACCTACTTTCTCAGTTTTAACACCTCCAAATTCCTGAAGACCTCTACTCCTGGTCCCCCAGAGTGCGTTTTCCTTCCTGGGAGCTCCCAAACACCAGGCAACTTGTTCTGGCCCTAACAACACTGAGTCCCCTCCTGGAGTCCTGAAATTCCTGGAAAACACTACTCCTGGTCCCAGATCTCTCAAGTACACTTTGTTCCCCATCAAAATTTCCCAACTCCTTCAGAAACCCCTACCTTTGAGTCCCCTTCCATGGATCTCCCATTTCTGAAGATCCATCTCTTCAAATTCTACCACCTGCCCCACAAGGATTTCCTATCATCTCCCTCCAACCCCATTCAACACATGGGAGCTCCTCCCACTGCTAGGACCCCTCAGTTCCCCAGGGACCCCTGCCCCACTTTCCTGCCTCTGACAGCTGTCTTTAAATATGCAAACTCCACCCACCCTCCCAGAATCCTCTGCACATGGAAGGCCAGTGGTCCCCTACTTCCCCACCTTTGCCGTGATGTCTGTGTCTGTGACTGACGTGACCTCCTCTTGTGCCGTGCTTGGCATATGTGGTCCTCGTTCATTGTGCCGCCTGTGGTGATGCGTACAGTGGCGCTGTTTGTGTGATCTGCACCTCCCCCTAAACTCTACTCCTTGCCTGGACTCACTCCCACCCCTCAGCGGCTCTGAACCCCATGAGAAGAGTCGGGAAGCAAAATAAACAAGCAAAGGCCCAGCAGAATTCTGTGCTTCTTGGTGAAGAAAGAGGGGAGTCCTTGAATGGTGGGGGAGACAGAGGGGTCCCCAAAATCCACATGGGGTGCTGGGGACCCCAAAATCCAGTGGAAGGCACATGAGGCACAAATTCCAAAGAGGTTCTAAATGGAATCCCTGCCGCAAATCCCAGCCATTGGAGCTCCCAAATTTAAAAGTATCCTCAAAGCCAAGAGGAAACCAAACTATGGAGGCAGGGGTCTCAGCCTTTTGGGGGTCCCCCAATTCCAGAGGAACTGGAAAAGCACATGGGGATCCTGAGGCAGTATCAGGGCAGATAGAACATTGATTGGTTGGTGGGCAGGGCTCCTTGGCGTGGCAGGCTGAGATAGGCTCCCTGGTGGCTGGGGGCAAGACCTAAGGCACAAGGCGGGCTGCGCTGAGTAGGCAGGCGGGCAACTCATCAGCCTGGGTACGGTGCAAAGAAGGTTCTGAGGCACTCCGCTCAATCTTGGGGAGTGACCGCTGCAGCAGCTCAATCGTGGCCAGGATCTGGGGGCAGGTGTGCATGAGGGGGTATGTGTCCAGAGCCACACAGGCACCCCAACACCACCAGACCCCAGCCTCCCTCCCAGGGAAGCATACATACATACATTGCACACCTCTGAGCCTTGAACAAACATGGTTCACATTCACCCGAGTCTTCCTCCTCATCGGTCTCCTCCCCAAGGTTTCCAGCCCTCCTACCCGGCCCACCTGGGGGAAGAGAGGCCGCTCCTCCCGCTGGAACTTCAGGCAGTCGGACAGCAGGCGTCGCATGGCTTTGGGGCAGTTACTAGAGATTTTGCTGAGGTCAGGAGACAGATAGCCACGGCCCACCATAAAGATAATCTAGGGGAGGACAGGAATGTCTGATGTGGGCTGGGCGGTCCAGGGAATTTTGGGTCTTGAGGGACTTGGGATGTTCCTTTTGGGGAACTGGGGTATTCTGGGTATTGGGGCTCTGAGGATTGTACTGTCTTGTGAATCCAAGGATTCTGGGTCTCTGAGGCCTTGGAAGGATTGTCTGCTTGCAGAATATAGGGATTTCAGCTTGCAGGAAGTAAGGATTATAGGTGTTTGGGGCCCAGAGGATTATGGATCCACAGATTTCTAGGGGGCTTATGGGCCTGGAAAGTACTAAGTCTAGGGGAAATGTGAACTTCTGAGTCTGGAAGGAACTAAAGGATTCTAGCCCTTAGGAGTTTGTGTTTCTGTGGGGATCTGGGGCCTGAGGACTATGGGTCCATGTAGCATGTAGGACTACTGGTATCTGGTGCCTAGATCATGGGTTTCTGAAGACCTGGGAAATTCTAGGCTTTGAACCCAGAAAAC
Source organism: Pteropus alecto (assembly GCF_000325575.1). Taxonomy (NCBI): domain Eukaryota; kingdom Metazoa; phylum Chordata; class Mammalia; order Chiroptera; family Pteropodidae; genus Pteropus; species Pteropus alecto. The sequence goes on along the minus strand of NW_006431933.1, from coordinate 1,605,494 downwards.
CATGAGAGTCTGGGGCCTAGAGTATTGTGGGTACCAGGGTCCTGAAGCCTGAATAATTGTGGTTATCTTTGAGTATTCCAGAAACACAAAGGGGATCTGTTTCTGGGAGAAATGGGATTCTGGGCTTTGGGGACTTGTAGGATTTTGAGTACTCAGGCCAGGGGACTAGCAGTTGTCTAGGGGTCCAGAGGGCTTCTAGGTATGTGGGGGCCTAGGTGGATTCTGAGTATAGGGGATTCAGAAGATTCTGGACTTTGAGGACCCAGAGGATTGTGGATGTGGGGGAAGGAGAAGATTCTGGGTATGGAAGACCCAGAAGATTCTGGGAGTGCTCAGCCCAGAACATTTTGGGTTTCTAGAGGAAGTGTGGCATTCTCGGTCTATACAAAGGAAATGGGGGTTTAGAGGCTGAGGGGGTATCCCTTAGCCTGGGAGATTGTGGGTAAGGTATGGGGCTCACCTGGTCACGGCTGCCAATGTGGCTGTAAGGCAGGGAGCCGGTCATGAGCTCATAGAGCACAACCCCATAGGCGTAGACATCCGACTGGAAGCTGTAGGGGTTCGGGTCCTGCATACGAATCACCTCAGCCGCCTTCAATAGGCCAAACCAGGCAGGGGAACCATGGAGGTCAGCAAGTGGCTGGCCCATAATCCTAGGTCCCACTAGCCACACTGGATACAACTCAGAGCCACTCACGTGAGGTGAAACGTGAGCAATCTAGACACCCACACTTGGTAGAGGCATCCCCATCGCCACTCATCCCCCTATATCCCAGCCTGCAGCCCAGGTCCCTATATGCTCTGGTCCAGCCCCCAGCCTAGCCTGACCCAACTCACCATCCATAGCACAGAGCCCGAGGGCTGTTCCAAAGGCTGAGCTCCACTCCACCGCGTCTTCACTGTGGCCAGGCCAAAGTCACCGATCTTCACCGTAAGTCCCTCATGTAAAAAGATGTCCACCGAGGTCAAGGGCCACTACAGGGACTCCCAATAGCCACACCTCTCACCCTGACTGGGATGCTCTCATTAATGCCTCAACATCAGTCATGCCTCTAAACCTGACCAGAAGTCCCCCAATGTCACAAAAACCCACCACAACCTTGACTTGGGTGGGGAGCTCCGATTAACGTCCCCTACACTTGGCCCCGCTGTGGCTCCTGACCAGGAAGTCTCACTAAGGGCAGCACCCATACCTGCCATGCCTGTGACTCTGATCAGAAACTCCCTGTAATGCCCTCCACGACTGCCACACCTCATGCTCTGATCACAGTCCCCAAGAACAGTACCTGAACAAGCCACAACTCTGACTCCTGACCAAGAGACTCCCATTTAAGGCTCCTCACCAGCCACAGCTCTGCTACCTGGCAAGGGCCATGCAACACGTGTACCTCTCTATTCATTCCCAGAAGTTCCTGCTCCACAAGAGCCATTCCTTTAAGTCCTCACCCCACCCCAGCCTTAGACAGGGACAGGTAGATACTGTTAGACTTGAGATCTCGGTGGATGATGTTCTTGGCATGGAGGTAGCTGTGGGGATGGAAGCAGGTGGCAAATTGGCTGGGGCTACCTCATCTCCCTCCCCCAACCTCCTCCCTAGTCTTTGGGCTGGGAGGCTCACTCCATGCCCTGGGCAGTCTGCCGGGCCACATCAATGAGCTGGACCATGTCAAAACGTGTGTCAGCCACATGGAGGTGGTGGTAGAGGCTGGAGCCCTCACACCACTGTGTGATGATGGCGAACCCCGGCCGGGTCATGAAGCCCATGAACAGCAAGATGTTGACATGACGTGTCTTCCTGCAGGCAGGGAGGGTGGTATCAGGGCAGGGTGGGGGAAACAGCAACTGTCACTCACTTTTTGAGAATGAGAGATGATGTTGTTCACTGCTGACTTCTGTTGTCATTTTCATCCTGTCTTTTAGGAAGCTCAGGGCCAGACTATGGCCAGATGCAATGAATTTATGAGATATATTTGCTGGGCTAATTCAGTGCTGGGCTTAAGTCCTGAGCTTCCTTATCCGAGTCTCCCAACAAAACCAGGAGGGACAGGTTACTGCCTCTACCCCTCTGTGGACCAGTAGCATCTTAATCATCAACAGCTGCCACATCTCTGACCCTGACCGTGATCTGGGCCTGTGACCATTTTCCAGACAAAAAAGTGGAATGCCAACCTTCTTTGAAAGTGAAATGCCAACCTTCTTCACTGATATATCATAATATTGATAAATTCCAGATAAAAATATCAGTAATGTGTGATTATATCCTGTTAATTACCACGAGAGGCTTAGAGGTAAAGAGCTTGGGGTTTGGATTCAAGTTAGCTTCTATGTTCCAATGCAGGCTTCCCCATGCACTCACTGTGCAACACTTAACCTCTCTGTACCTCATTTTCCTCCACTGTAAAACTGTGAAAATTATATAAGCTACCTTATGGAGATGTTGGGAGGAGTGAGTAAATAATCTGTAAGTAACTTAGAACAGCACCAAACACAAGTAAGCCCTTTGAAAATTTCACTGTCCTTGTTGTTATCACTCCTGGGTACCCGGCTCTACCTCACAGAAACTGTCACATATGAATAGATCTGCCCTAATTTAGAAGAAAGCCTTCATTCCTTATAGAAGTATTAACTCCAGTTATGGTAACACAAATGCAAATACAGTTGACCCTTAACAATATGGGTTTCAACTACACAGGTCCACTTATACATAGATATCTTTCAATAAATACCTGTACCATTTTGATCTGAGGTTGAGGTCCACAGATGCAGAGGTCCGATTATATGCACTGATCTATGCCATTTTATATAGGGAACTTGAGCACCTGTGGATTTTGATATCTTTCGGGGGTCCTGGAACCAATCCCCCATGGATATTGAGAGATGACTAACTTTTGGGGGAGTCAAAAGTTACACATGGATTTTTGACAGTGTAGGGAGGTCGGCACCCCTAAACCCTGCATTGTTCATCGTCAACTGTAACATTGACGATGCTCTGTAATTTTGGCACATCAAAGCAGATAACACAGCACATGAGTGTTCTTCATAGCAGTCAGATTATGGTTAAAATATTAATATAATGCAAATTAACAGCATGTTCAAATCATTGCTACTTCACAGAAATAGAATAAAAGTTTTCTTACTATGACATCCATTATGAGGATAAATATTAAAATACAACAAGGAATTATAATAACATTAATTCTGTAACATAACTGTGCCCATTTGTCAGAGGGGAAAGGCCATGTTAGCAACTCTAGGAGTGGTAGTAACTATAGCAGCAAAAAAGGAACATCCGTGTGAATGAATTAATATAGTATCAATGATATATTAAGTAGAGTAAATATAATCATTAATTAAACAATGATTAAATTATGGTTCTGATTATAATTAATACAGATGACCCTTGAACAAGTGTCGACCCCCCACACAGTTGAAAATCCACATATAACTTTTGACTTCCCCAGAACTTAACTACTAACAGCCTATTGTTGACCAGAAGCCTTACTGATAACATAAACAGTTGATTAACACATATTTCGTATGTTATATGTATTATATACTGTATTCTTACAATAAAGTAAGCTAGAGCAAAGAAAATGTTATTAAGAATATCATAAGGAAGAGAAAATACATTTACAGAAAAATCCAACTGGATTTTGGGTGGTAATCACAAAATAGAATATATAGATATCAAATTATAATGTACATCTGAAAACTATATAATTAACTAATGTTATCCCAATAAACTTAATAAAAAATAAAACATTAAAAAAAAGAAAAAAATCCATGTACACCTGAAGCTAATAATAAAAAGAAAGAAAAGAATCCATGTTTAAGTGGATGTGTAAAGTTCAAACCCATGTTGTTCAAGGGTCAACTGTAATACTGTTCTTTAAATTATGGCATTATTATAATTAATTAATGACAAAAATGTAACACAGTAAACATAATACTAGTGATGCAGTACAAGCAGAGGGGAAGGAAGGATGCAATCCTTTAGGGCGATGCAGTTAACTAGCATTCTGCTACTAATGTAAGTGCACGCAATGATGTTAATAATGTCCTACGGCCATACCCATTTCACAGCAGGCAAAGATGACCCACGTTTTGGAGGCAGAGCCGTTAATTAATATCAATATTAACCCAAACACAATAACATCATCAGAGGTTCTCTAAACATACCTATTTCCCAGAGGGGAAAGGGACACCCTTGACAGAAAAACAACTTATGCCTATGGTGATGACACAACACAAACACAGGTGATATGCAGAACTGCCCCAAGCACAGCCTCTCCCCAGAGGCACCAAGGCCATGCTCACCACCCTAATTCCCCATCCACACCCATGCAAGCTCACCTGAGCACCTGCATCTCATTCTTGAAGGCCTGGGCCTGCTCAGCTGTGGGTTGGGCCACCTTGAGCACCTTCACAGCCACATCTCCATGCCACCGCCCGCGAAACACAGTGCCAAATGAGCCCGTCCCGATCCTCTTCAGCAGCTGCACCTCACTGGGTGGCACCTCCCAGTAATAGCCCGAATCCCGGTACCCTAGATTCTTCTGTGGGCCACATGGGTGGCATCTCAGGGGGCTGCCCACATCCCTTATCACTCAGCCTATGGTGCCCCCCACAGGTTTCCCCTGGAGCTTACCACTTTCTTCTTGTCATCGGCCAAAGGCTTCCGCTCCCGCTGTTCTGATGGGGACTTGGAATGTGGGGACTTCCTCCCCGAGGACACGGTGGCTGGGCTGGGGCTCCCCCGGGGGGCTCCATCTCCACCACCTCTATTACCAGCAGCTGTGATTGTGGAGAAGTGAGTGGAGACAAGTGGAGTGGAGGGGTGTGCTGAGGGTGCAGGCAGTGGGGGCTCACCATCAGTGCTGAAACTCTGGGTAGTGAGCTAAAAGAAGAGGGAAAGGAGTCAGAGAGAGGGCATGGAGGCCAAGAGGAATGGCTCTCACCTCTGCCCAGTGATCCCCCATGAATGTCCCCCTTGACACCAACCTGGATGAGGCTGGAGTCCATGGGGGCCGTGGTGCTGACCATATGGACATTGGGGGTGGATGTGGAGCGGATGCGCTGGAGGGGGGCGTTGGCTGGGGCAGGGAAGGGGAAGTGCTCGGGGTCGCGGTGCTGGGTGCAGGAGCTGCCAGGGGAAAGGCTGTGAAATCACTGTTAAATGAATGTGAGAACCAGTCAAGCCACCCCCCACCCCATTGTAAACTTGTGCTTAGCTCACACAGAGTAAACGTGTACTGTTATTACTATTACTCATTTGTTCAAGTAACATTTATTGAGTGCCTGCCAGGTGCCAGATACCATGCTAGGTAGTGGAAATAAAACTGTGGGCAAAACAAATAAAAGTTTTTGCCCTCATGGGGCTGATGTTCCAGCAGGGAGAGAGAGAAATAAAACAAAAACAAAAACAAAAACAAAGAATATTTAATCCATCTGATGGTGATAGGTTCAATAAAGAAAAAAAATAAAGCAAAATAAGGAGACAGAAAGTGTCACTGGTGATGTCAGGAAAGGCTTCTCTAAGGAGCTGACATCTGAGCAAAGACCTAAAGGAGAGACAGGGAGCCACATAAGTGGGGGAA
>NW_006431933.1:1577291-1599547 GCF_000325575.1 Pteropus alecto | reverse complement strand
ATATACAAATACAGAGATAATAAAAATATATAATATAGATATATAAAACATGTATTTTATAAACTTATATATTAGAGCAAAAATATATTTTAACATAGAAATACTACAGTATTATAATACTTGATATAAAAAATAAAAGGGAATTTATGATTAAATACATATATTTAAAAATGGGAAGGCTTGAGCATCATTATACTGGAAGAATTAATAGTTATATGCTTTTACATATATGTACATATATACATATATATGTTTATAGTTAATAATAAGAACTTATACTCTGTACCAGATCTTGTTATAAGCAACAGATATGTCTTAACTCATTTAATCCTCACCAGAACCCTATGTGGTAAAAAGTATCATTGTTCCATTTACAGATGAGAAAACTGAGGCCCAGAGAGATTAGGTGACTTTCCCAAGGTCCCATAGCTCCATGTCCTTACTCATACTTGTAGGTGTTCAACAAATGTTGTCAAGTAAACAAATGAATAAAGAATGGCTTGTGGTTTAAAGGGGCCTCCAGATCTTCCTCACCTGACAGCAGCCCTTTAGCTAAGGCATCTGTACCTGGGACCCTGAGGGGTTAGCGGCTCATTCAGGGGGCGGTTTGAGGGAGCCTCGTGCTGTCTGGAGCCTCCGGACAAATCCTGGACACTGTGGTAGAACCTTGAGGGTATTAAGGTATAGAGCAAAGGGACAAGGGTGAGCTGTCTGTAATCCCCAGGCCAGGCTCACTGTCGGCGGTTGGTACTCATATCAACACAGACTGTGGGGACCTTGGAGGAACAATGCTGGTGGAACTTGTAGCCACAGGTTTGGCAGCGGAAGCCATGGAACAGAAACTTAAGGCAGAAGTCACAGAATGCCAGGCTGAAGAACGTCTTCCGTACCTGCTGCCACAAAGCAGGAAGGTTGAGGCCTGGTCAAGGACCCTCCCCTAATGCCCAGGGTCTGCCCCCACTACACACCCTGCACTCACAAAATTGTGCATGGTCAGTGGGACATCTTCAAGGACCTCCACAATGAGCTCCTCGCCATCCAGGGGAGCAATGGCTGTGTCCCAGGCAGTGACCGTCTTTCGTCTGCAGGAGGCACAGAAAGGAGTGAGTGGAAAGGCAGACAGGGGCCCTGGGGAGGCAAGGAACTCCTAAAAGTCCCTCCAAGTCTGCCATCCATGGAGTAATATCTGGCATGTTTCATTCCCATCACAGTAACCCTAGGAACTAGTTACTATCCTTGCCCCCATTTTACACATAGGAAAGTTGAGGTTCAGGGGCAGAAAGTGATTTGCCTAAAGCCACAAGGGATTGTGAGTGGCAGGACAGTGTGAAGAGTCCATGCTCTTAATCACAAAGTGAAGAGCAAATGAGATGATGAAAAAACAACTAAATCTCAGAGTGAAGAGCAAATGAGATGATGAAAAAACTAAACAAGCCCCCGAAAAAACGGCTGATGAGGCACTGAAACAAATAAAAATCAATATGTGAATTGAATTAAAAAATTAAGGAACCCCAGAACAGAGGGATAAATGAAATGTCAGCAAGACCCAACTCAGCAGACAGAGAATGGGAAAGTGGAGGTAGGAGAGAGCTGACAAGTTGATGAAATAGTGAAAGAACGAAATAGATGAACTCTGGGAGGTGATGGAGCAGAGTGAAGACCTGAGGGCCAAGCAGAGTAAGTTGTTGACCTTATAGGCCAACAAACTTATGAAGTAATGAAACAAAAGCTGGATGGACTCACGGATTCACTAAACTAAGGGAAGACTAATGGTAACTCTGCGACAGAGTAAAGAAGGAGTCAGATGACTCCGAGGAGAAGATGGGAGGCTGGGCACCTGTTGGTTGGGGGTGAAGGGTATGCCACACTTACCCTTTGATGAGCCGGTAGACCACACAGCAATCCTGATTGAGACCCCGTACCTTGAGGGCCTTGTCTAAAGAGTCATAGACACTCATGCCATCCCGGACAGTCACCTGTGCAGGTGTGGGGGATCAGTACCCAACAGAGGCCCCAGCCAACTCTCCCATCCCTCAGCAAAAGCCTCCTCCCAGCCTTAGTTATCCTTCTGATCCAAGATTTACAACTGGGTCCATCTGCACCCCTGCCAGTTTTGCTCCCATGAGACTCACCACCGTGCGTTGCTTGTTGGGCAGGTACACTTTTACAGTGCCCACTGCCCGGGACGGCTCAGCCCCATTGGCAGGGGGTGCCCGTGGTGGCTCCATGGAGCCTAGGACTTTGTCAAGACGGGCTGAGGTGGGGCTGGGCAGGTGCCATGGGGCTCCTAGAAGACAGAGGAGGAATTCAGAGATCTGATAATGATAGTCTGGAAGCACAGTAGCAGGGGACAAAAAATAAATTTCAATCTCCAGGCTCTACGTCACCCCCAGTAGCCTAATTTCCACACAGCAGACCAAGGGAGCCTGTTAACACCTTGAAGTGGATCTAGTTCCTCCTTCACTCAGCCCAGCCAAGATCTCAGATTAACTGCATGGGGCCAAGTGGGGGTAGGACAACACAATGAGAGACAGCACACACTGTTCTTGAGGGCATAGGAGAACACAAGTCTTTACTGGGGGCTAATGGGGAAGTCAGCACACAGTGCACTGGGGTGTGTCAGGAACATTATGGACAGGAACAGTGCCGTGGCTTTATAATGGAGAAGGGGGTTATCAGATACTGTGCTGAGGGAGGAGTCACAGACAGGGAGAAGGGGAGTGAATAAAAGAACATCAGATATTGCCCACAGTTTGGGGGAAATAGGAACTGCACCAGGGTGTTCTTAAGGACACTGTGGGCATCCCTAAGCCCTGGGCTGTAATGATGACAGGCTCACAGACTGTTAGTTGGCTAATGGGAGCCACCAGACCGTGATCGGGATTTCACAGAGGCTCAACAGACACTATGCTGAAGGAAGATGTAACAGAGGTCACTACATACTGTAATGGAGAGAACAGATAATGGTGGTCAGCAGACATCGTTATGGGGAAAAGGAGGGTAATGGTGCATCACCAGTCACTGTTGAGGTGAGATGAATGAGGGTAAAGCAGGGAGGCTCCAAAATTCTCCCTGACAAGTAATGAAAGGGACACAGACATATTTCTGATGATAATGGAAGGAGGCTGGGGAGGGTTAAGGAAGAGTAACGGGGGAATTCTCAAATATTCTCCTAGTGGGTCAGACACTGATACAGAATAGGAAAACGAGTAGTAAGCTGTGTCTCCACGTACTCCCCATTGTTGGTAAGGAAGAGTCATCAGATACCTTAAGGGGGTTTAGAGGGGATCTGGGCACAACACACCACAGCCCAAGCTCCATTCGGCCCTGCCCCGCCCCACCTTCCGAAGGCCTTCCAGCTCTGCGCAGGCGTCCTACACACGAGGCGGGCGAAACCATCCCCCACAGCCGTGCACCCCTATTTCTGTCTATCCACCACTACCCCCCGCTGTGGACGATGGTTTTGCCCCGGGTCAAACCACTCCTCCAGTTCCGGACAGGGGGCGTCGGGGTCCATGCGCGGCCACCCTGGAGCTAAGCTTTCAGCCCCAGCTCCCTGCCCGTGCTGGACGGTCCCTCCAGAAACCTACCCTGCTGGGCCCACCCTCACCTGTCAGGCAGCAACAGCCGCCGCCGCCTCCATCTTGGGCCTGTCTTCTTGTTTGCTCGTAGAGTCTGCCTCCACCACTCCTCGGGCTTTCTCTATTGGCTCCGTCGGGCTCAGCCCTCCATCCTTATTGGCTTAGGGTCACGCCTGTCAAGGCAGGACCGGCGGAATGTGGGCCGTGTTCCGGATTAGGAGGGGCTACCTGAAACGTCAGGGTCTGGGGCAAATTCGCAGGTTGAGAGTCGCGCGCAGGCGGAGACTTGCGTGGCATGGGCTTTAACCCCAATCTTACCGTGGCTGCATAAAGCAAGGCAATTTTTTCGGGCTGACATTAGGGGTTCTTGAATCTGGGCGGGGAATCCTTAAGTGCCCTTTCTGCTCCAGTGACCTGGAGTTCCTAAGTAGCCCTTTGGGATTTTCCTGGGTCTCCGTTTTACTGTCTTTGGAATGGGTTGGAATCAGACCAAATATCTGCAACATTTTCCAATTCTAATTTGGAGCCTCAGCATCCTTCTGTAATGAAGTAGGAAGGATCAGAGGAAGGTCACTAGGTGAGCGGGCCTAGGTGAGGGGGCCTCAATATGCTTCCACTTGTATTTATTACATGCTTTCTCTGCCTATAAGGAGAGAGTCGAAAGTTCTGCTTACTCGTCTGTCATATAACCTCCATTTCCCATTGTCCCTTTTCTATTCGGATCTTCACCATTCAGTGGCTAAAATTAAAAAGATTGACAATGAATACCACATATTGATGAGAATGTGAAACAACTGGAACTTCCATGCATTATTATTGGGAGTGTAGAATGGTACAACCACTTTGGAAACAGTTTGGTAGCTTCCTGTAAAGTTAAACGTAGACATACTATGCAAGCCAGCAGTCTCACTCCTCAGTACTTACACCAGAGAAATTAAGACATGTCCAGTGGTGTGTTAAATGTTTAACAACCAGCTGTCCAGAGGAAAAAGCTCTAATTTGTATCGTTTGCCACCATGGCTTATTTCAAGCTGCTAATATGACATCACTGAACCAGAGTTGAGAAGACAGTCACAAAATCAGCTCTGGTGAGCTGGTCACAGCATGCAGTAACAATATATACATGCAAAAAATTGTACTCAAATGTTTATATTAGCTTTATAACAACAACAACAACAAACAGAAATAGACCAGGTGTCCAATAACAAAAGAATTGAGAAAGAAACATAACAATGGGATCCTGGAATACTACTGTTAACCTAAAATTATAAGGCCAAAGTGAGAGGCAAAAAGCATTTATTTGAGATATAAAGAATAGCTATTAAGAAAGTACTGATTCAGGCAGAAGCCCAAATAGTGTTCCGATTAGGAGGCAATTCAAGGGGTGTTTATGAGAAAGGGAAGGGGAACAATTACATCAATAGAAGGAAGGCATTTCTATAAGTGCAGATAAGTTAACATAGTGATGCTAATTATAAAGAATATTTTTAACTTTTCAGTCCATTAGTCATAATATCTGCTTTCATGTTATCTTTACAAACAATTGTTTGGGATTCAATGCTGCTTTAGGTCCAGTCCAAAGGTTATTTTGCCCAGTTTACACATTCCAAAGTTTTGAGGAGTAAGGTGTGCAAGGCAATTCCTCTGGGATGGCAGCTCTGACTCCGTTTTAAAGTGGCTCCATTTATATTATTTTTTACACTACTCAGCAATGAAAGGCAAAAAACTACTTCATGTTTCTATGAATCCTACAGACTTAAGGTCCAGCGGAAGAAGCCAGACACAAAAGAGAAATACCGTATTCCACTTGTATGAAATTCTAAGCCAGGCAAAACTAACGTATAGTGAAGGGAATCAGACTAGTTGTCTTGCAGGAAAATTACTGAGAAGGGCATGAAGAACTTTTGGAGATGACTGGACAATTCAATATACATTTATCAAAATTCACTGAACTTTTTACTGAAAAAAATGCATGGCAAAAAAAAAATGGCTTCAAACATAATTTTAAACATTTTGATTTCTTACAAATTCTTATTGGTTATAGATTTTTTTTTCAAAAAATCTCTTTTCTGAAATTCAATCCCTGGAGCCACCATCCCCACCTTCCAGTGCAGGAGCCCTGGCGCCACGTAGGGTCAGGAACAACTGTTAGAGCTCAGTGACAGGCTCCAAAATGCTTGCCAAAAGAAAATATAATTTGGGGGGGTAGGGGGAGTGCATTTTAAATTTAAATTCATTTGAATATTATTTGTTTAAAAACTTTAATTTCTAGGCTGCATTGAATAGTTACAAAAAATTGAGCAAAAGCCAACATGCCCGGTGGAGGGATGGAGTGTGGAGAGATGGAGTGTGGAGGGTGGCCAGGGCTCACTCAAGGGCAATGCTTTCTCCCTCAAGGGCTCACTCACTCCAAACCCATCCCAACTGGCACTACTTCAACCAAGTACTTTACAGGTACCTGACAAGCCCTGAAGGCTTTTAAAGTGATTTGAGTTATCATCATCGTCATCATCATCATCATCACATTAAAACCACCAGACATACCATGTATAAAAACAAAAATTAAAACCTGAACTAGCTGATTATGGTTTTCTGACATTCCCCTCGAAATTATCCACCTATAAATTTTAAATGATTTTTAAGTAGTTGTTGGCTTTATTATTGATTTAAAATTCTTAGAAACATGCCTGGAAAACGTAAAAATCTGAAGTGATCACTAACTGCCGTTGTAATCCTACCCATTTTACAGCTGAACAAATTGAGATTCAGGCAGCCCTAACCGGAGGGACAGAGAGAGGGTTCCGGCAATTTAAGTTTGGTAAAAAATGTATGAACAAAGGCGCAGGCCACGTGCACCACTTTGAGGAGTCTTGCGCACCTGAGGCTCTCCTCTAAACCCGCCACCCCCATTTCAAAACGCCACCGCCCTCGCCCGCCCCTGCCACCACCTGGAGAACGCTACGTATGCGAGGCCACCGTACAGCCTCCCTCTCAGCTATCCATTTCGTGAGAGCTGACAGCGCACAGACCAAGACAAAGCTGGGCACCCCACTGGTCTAACTCATTGGCCTCAACTATCGGCTCCTCTAGGCCACCGCTGCGGTCTGAAGGGAGCCACTTTGCACTCCAGGCCGCCAACAGACAGCGAGGTCAGCCAATGGCAATGCAATGGAGGGCGGGCTTTGGGATGCCATGGGCATTTATGGGCTCTACTTCACCTCGGCGTTTCGAGTAAGAAGACCGCGGAGTTTGTAACTCCGAGGAGCAACTGGCAGACCAATAGCTATGCACGGGAGGTGGGCTTTGGGCCTTCCCAGCCAATGGAATTAACTGTTCCATCTAAAGTACAGACTGGAAGTTTCCATGTCTGAATATTCCTTGAAGAGATTTTTAATCTACAACACTGGGGTCAGAGTGTAGGAAATTTACAAGTAAATGAACCTAAACATTCCTGTTAACAGTCTTTATTAAAAAATCTTTCCTAACAAAATGCATTGAACAGTAATTTGAATTTGCTACCCCTGTGATCCCAAATTGGTAAAAACAGCAACAGCAGCAACAACAAAAACATTAAACCAGAGTTTTTTTGTTTCCGATTAATTTTTTAGAAGTTCATTATTTGCTATATATGATACTTCCAGGTTTTCATAAAATTAAAAATGCAGATTTGTATATTTTCAATTTCCAAACCCAAAGATCAGACGAATAGAAAAAAAAATTCTCAATTACTTTTCAATAAAGCCGAGGGAAAAAGAAAAAAAGACGAACTAACCAAATAACAGTCCTGTAATTTTTTTATTAAAAATTTACTCTGAAAAAAATTTTACTCTGATGAGGAAATCCTTTGGTGAGTATGATTATTTCTTAGAAATAAAAGTCAAGTGTGAAAATATTTAATAGTCAAGCAAAGGGATCAATATAAACCTACAAACTGAGCAATGAGATGCCATGGACAGTGACAACCACCTCTGCCCCTTCCTGGTAGCTCCCTTAGTAGGGATAATAATTCAATATGGTTCTCAATGATTTTTTAAAGTATTTGATTAATTAATTAATTTAACAGAAAGTAATGTACCCAAAAGAAGTGATTCTGAAATGTCTACTTTTGGTTTTCACCAGAAATGCATTTGGTACAGATTTTCTCAAAGTTAACATTTATTCCAAGCACATAAACACTGACCCACAGACCCATCATAGGTGAAAAAAAGGTTTAGTATCTGTTGGTCTACGTCACACATATTTGATAAATCTCTATTCGATTTACAAAACCACTGTAAATGAGATTTCAGACAAATCTACTATAAATAAATTTTCACTATTTCTGGAAAAATGACCTACATGTAGTCTTTGCTATATTATTCTTGATGCGATACACATATTATATATAGTCCTTTGTGTGTATAAAATAATTCCTTACAGTTTTTGTTCCACTCATGTAAGTGTTGTGTACCATCATGTGATATGAGAAAATCAATTCTGAAGTTACCCAGAATGCCTTAGGACTTGATCACTTGTCTAATTAGAGTGTGTGAGTATCCCTATGTCTGGCAAAGTAACTGTGTGACCTTGGAGGAGTTGTTTCCCTTCTCCATGTCTCAGTTTCCTTAACTTTAACATTTTTTAAAAATACTTCTGTCATAGGGCTGTTGTAAGATTCTGTGAACTAATCTATATCAGACTTTACATAATGCCTATACACTGACTACGCAGTAATTATTAGCTTTCCTGTTGTCACTATCATTGCTATTGATATTATTAAAGTATCAAAGCAAAGATCTACGTCCCTTGGCAGAACCTGTTGTATGATTCTAGTTCAAGGACACTGCCCAGACAGCAAGAAATTAAACATCCCATAGAATCCAATATGAAGGCTAGTTTCATTTTAGAATTCTCAGTCCCAGCATTGACAGATGTTTTAGCAATTCTGGTGACCTGCAGGTACCTAGCACAACCAGTGCTATGACCTTGGGAAGGTCTCCTTCTTTCCTTCCCTTTCCTTTTCACAAATACTCTTCAGAAAGTTGATGAAATTCTCTTTTATCCTAATTTTCTGGGAGGTTTTTTTTTTAAATCAAGAATGAATGTTAGATTTTGTGAAAAGATTCTCTGCGCCAATTTAAATGATCATAGGGTTTTCTTCTTTAGTTTGTTATTGTGGTCATTGTGGTGAATTAAACTGATTGATTTTCAAATGTTAAACCTATTCTTCATTCCTGGGATAAAACCCATTTGGTATAATGTATTATAATGTATAATATAAATATATATTTTATTTTATTTTATTTTATTTTTGCTAGATAACAAAATTCTGGGTTGACGATTCTTTCCGTTCAACACTTGAAAAATGTTTTGTAGTTGACCTCACAGATTGCAAGGACCTTGTCAGCTTACAATCTTTTATTTTTTTATTTTTTACACCTACAGCACCTAGGTGGTCTCCCATCCAAGTACTAACCAGGCCCGACCCTGCTTAGCTTCTGAGATGAGATGGAATTGGGCTTGTTCAGGGTAGCATGGCTGTAGACTAAATACATATTTTAATGTTATGGAATTTGATTTACCAAAATTTTGTTTAGAATTTTTGCATCTCTGTTACTAAGGGACATTGGTATATAGTTTTCTTTTCTGGTAATGTCTTTGTCTGATTCTGGTGTAAAGGTAATACCGGCCCCATAGGATGAAATGAGAGGTATTTCTATCTCTCCAAATTTTTGGAAGAATTTGTGTAGAAGTTATCATTTTCTCCTTAATATTTGGTAGATTTACCAGTGAATACATCTGGGCCTGGAATTATCTTTGTAGGAACGTTTTAAACTACAATTTCAATTTCTTTAGTAGATATAGGGCTACTCAGGTTATCTTCTGGGGTGTGCCTTGGTTGAATTTTCCCATTTCATCCAAGTTGTTAAGTGTATTGCCATAAAGTAGTTCATAATATTCCCTTATCATTTTTAATATCTGTAGAATCTGTAGTCATGTTATTTCTTTCATTTCTGATTTTAGTAAGTGGTGCTTCTTTTCCTCATCAGTCTGACTAGAGGTTTGTCAGTTTTATTGATCTCAATAACCAGATTTTTGTTTCATTGATTTTCTCTATTTTTTCCAGTTTTCTGTTTCATTGAGTTCTACTTTGATCTTCCTTCTGTGTATTTGGGGTTAATTTGCTCCTCTTTTTCTAGCTGCTTAATGGGGAGGCTGAGGTCATTGATTTGAGATCTTTCTTCTCTCTTAATATAGGTATTTACCTTAAATACTGCTTTAGCAGCATTCCACAAATTCTGATATATTTTCATTTAATCTAGCTAAAATTTATTAGATTTCTTCTTGTTATTGGTTTCTGCCTGCTGGATCTGTCCATTTCTGAGAGAGGGGTGTTGAAGTCTCCAACTACAATAGTAGATTCATCTGTTATTGGTTTCTAATTCAATTTCATTTTGGTCAGAGAGCATACTTTGTATGACTTTAATCCTTATAAATTTATTGAGATTCTTTTATGACCCCAAATGTGGTCTATATTGATATATGTTCCATGTGTACTTGAGAAGAAGATATTCTGCTGTTGTTGGGTGGACTGTTCTATAAATATTAATCAGGTCAAGCTGGTTTGTAGTGTTGTTATAAACCAAATTGTGTTCCCCAAAATTCATATGTTAAAGCCTTAATCCCCAATGTGACTATATTTGGAGATAGGGCCTTTAAAGAGACAATTAAGATTCAATGAGGTCATAAGGGTAGAGCCTTAATCCCATAGGACTGGTGTCCTTATAAGAAGAGGAAGAGATACCAGGGATGAGCACACACAGAGAAAAGGCCATACAAAGACACAACAAGAAGGTGGCCATGTGTAAGCCAAAGAGAGAGGCCTCAGGAAAAACCAAACTTGCCAACACCTTGATTTTGGACTTCCAGCCTCCAGAACTGTGAGAAAATAAATTTCTGTTGTTTAAGCCACCCAATCTGTAATATTTTGTTATGGCAGCTTGAGTAAACTAATATAGTATTGTTCTACTACTGTATATCCTTGTTTATTTTATATTTGTTGTATTAGCCTTTGAAAGAGAGGTATTAAAATCTCTATTTCTCCTTGCAGTTCTATCGGTTTTTGTTTCATATATTTTGAAGCAATGTTATGAAGTGCATACATGTTTAGAATTGTTATATTTTCTTGATTAATTGACTGTTTTATCATTATGAAATGACCTTCTTTTCTGTGATATATTCTTTGCTCTGAAATCTACATTGTATGACACAGTATTAGCACAGTGTATCTGATCCCATTCTTTTAACTTATTTCTGTGTGTTTCTTGTAGGCAGCATATAGCAATGTCTTGCTTTCTTATCCTATCTGATAGTCCGTGCCTTTTAATTTGGGTGTTTAGACCATTTATGTTCAATGTGATTACTGATATAATTAGGTTTGAGTCTATCATATTGCATTTTCTGTTTGTCCCATTTGTTCTTTGTGTCCCTTTTCTCTCTTTCTGCCATCTTTTGGATTGAATATTTTAATGAAGATTTCACGTTATTTCCATTGTGGACTTTGGAGCTATAACTGTTATTTTAGTGGTTATTTTAGGCTTTATAGTAAATATTTAACTAATCATAGTCTAGAGGTTATAGGATGGGTCCTGGATCTGATGGATTAGTGCCCTTATAAGAAGAGACTACTAGAGAGCACTCACGAACTTTCTCACTTTCTCTCTCTCCATCGCTCCCTTCTTCCCTTCAAGTGATAATATATCACTTCATATATAGTAAAAGAACCTTGCAATTGTATACTTTCATTTCTCCCGTCCTGAGATTTATGCTATTGTTGTCATGCATTATACTTTTACATATGTTATAAATCCCATAATACATTCTTATTATTTTTTTTGCTTAAACAGGCAATTTTCTTTTTAAAGAGATTTAATAATACAAAATCTTATATATTTGCCTATGTAGTTATCACTTCCAAAGCTCTTCAGTCCTTTGTGTAGATCCAGACTTCCACCTGGTATCATTTGTTTTTTGCCTGAAGGACTTCATTTAATATTTCTTGTATTGCAGGTCTGCTGGTAATGAATTGTTTCAGCTTTTGTATATCTGAAAGCTCCTTTATTTCTCCTATTTTTAAAATTAAGCTTTTAAAAATTAAAACTGTTTAAAAATTAAACTTTTCATTTTGAGATAATTGTAGGTTCACATGCAGTTGAATCTACATGTGGATCTCTGATGAGAGATCCACATACTTTTTTTCAAATTTCTCCCAAAGGTAACATCTTGCAAAACCATAGTACAGTATTTCAACAAGGAGATCTCTTCAACTCAGGGAGTCCACCAGGCTTCATCTCGAGGCAGTCAGCTGGGACAATGACAGCGCTCACATTGTTTATTTCCTGTTTCTCATGGATCACTTTCCTTCATTGTCTGCTGTCCAGTGTCTTAAAAACCATTATTTCATTTATATTGTCTGAGATTTGAGGTTCTCTCAGGTGGAAGGTTATATTTGGTCCCTGTTACTACATCTTGGCTGGAAGAAGAAGTGCCTGCTCCTTGAAACTTCTGTTTTGTTTTTTTGGGTTTTTTTTGTTTTTTTTTTTTTGTTTTTTTTACCCTGGCAGGAGAAAATTTTCTACACAAAGCATCCTTCCTCTTGAGAAGGCTTGTTTGTCATCCCTGGGTTTAATTCTAGCTTAGCAGTTAAATGCTTGATATACAAAATGTCTACGTATATAATATGCTTAGCACAATATTCTGTCATCCAGCTATTTTATATAAAACATAAATACCTTCAGGCATAAAGAGAATATTCTATGGGCCTTCTGAAAAAATGTTACTATATTGTTGAATTCCATCTGCAGCTTCAATATTTTTACCAATATAAATTTTAACAATATATTTATGGGGAACACGTACATTTGGCTTGTTATTTATGGTAGAGAATGAAAGCATCTTAACCATATGTTATGGACTGAATGTTTGTGTCCTCTCAAAATTTATATGTTGAAGCCCTAACCCCTAGTGTGGTCGTACTTGAAGTTGGGACCTCTAAGGAAGTAATTTAGGTTAAATGAGGTTATAGGATGGGTCCTGGATCTGATGGATTAGTGCCCTTGTAAGAAAAGACTACTAGAGAGCACTCAAAAACTTTCTCACTTTCTCCCTCTCCATTGGTCCCTTCTTCCCTTCCTTCCTTCCCCCCTTCCTTCACAAAGAAGAGTTCATATGCTCACAGTGAGATAGTAGCCACCTATAAGCCAGGAGAAGAGGTCTTAGAATGAAACCTACCTTGCCAGCACCATGATCTTGGACTTCCAGATTCCAGAATGTGATAAATTTCTGTCGTTTAAGCCACTCAGTCTATGTTATTTTGTTATGGCAGCTCCAGAATAATAATAACACCATATTTCTCATTCAAGGACAGGGATCTGGGACCATTTCTTTCCTCTAGATTACACATTTCTGTCTCAGATTCATGTTCTCAATAACTACATCAGCAAAGATGATGTTAGCAAAGAGCATTGGTGGAAAGTAGTCAATTGTCTTTTTATCAGTGTTCCCTTGAAAAATCACTAAAAACTAACAAGTTCTTGGTATTCACAAATGAACACTCACCTGAAAACCTTTACAATTTTATAGATGATGCCTAATTTTCCAGTCTAAATATCATTCTATATCATGGGCACCCTTTTCTAATACAGAAGGAAAAAGAGATGTTTTATAGCATTAATGTAGAGTGAAGTGTCCGAAGTTGGGATCAATCCAGGCAGAGGCTGGCATAGATGAGGTTGGAGCAAGAGATGAGAATCAGACTCCCTTCATCCCCCTTTGGTCCCAAGGATGAGGAGGCCAAACTTGCCAGGGACAGAATAAGAGGACCTAGACCTGCCTTTTGCATCAGGGCCTAGTCTAGCTCTCTAAACCTCTGTCCACTCCTTTACTACTAGTCTTGCTCCCAAAACAATGTAATTTGTATTGTAATGTTAGAATAATTTTAATTGATGTTAAAAACATATGATGTCAAAGCTATTAATGTCACAGAAAGGTGAGTTTCTCCTAAAATTTTCTCTTCAAAAGTTAGGAATCCCATTAGAAATGGCACTTCCTAATTCTGAAGAGCAATATTTGCAGTTAGGCCCTAGGACATTTAAGATTCTTCCTGTGACCCATTGTCACCCATCAACTAATGCTTTACTCTCTCTCTCTCCTCCTAAAACCAACAATTACTAAACATAGTAACCCTTACTGTGCCCTGTTTCCCTAAGGTGCAGGCCCTCTAGTGGCTCTATGAAAGATTTCAACAGAGAGTTTGTCATTTATATTGCACTAAAAATTTCTATTTCAAAAAGATGTGAATATATTACTCTGATATGAAATTTTTCCATTTGTATTAACCTTAAAATTTATGTCATACAAAAGTACAAGAAGTAGGAAAGGCAAAGATGATGAAAACCACTTTTATCCTCAATATGAGGTTTTTTAAGTCACAGAAACTTTTATTGGAAACAAACAAGCTGTTTCAAAGTGATACTCAGTGCACACTGCACAACAGGTGAGATGGGGGTACAGGTGGGCTCCAGGAGCTGGCCCAAGCACAGAATGGATGACCACTGGGGACCGCCTGCTGATCCTGGGCCCTTTGGGCTGGAGCGTGCAGGCCCAGACTTGAGCTGGTATAAAATACAAAAATAAACTCTGTGGTCCAGCTGGCCCTGCCTATATCAGTTTGTTTCAGCAAGGCAGTGGCTCTGCCCACCAGGCCCTGTGCTGTCTGTCCAGGCCAGCCACAGTGTGGGAAGCAGAGCCTGTGAGGGTGATTGGTTATCCATGGGCTGGAACCAAAGGGCTAGATGGGCAGATCCAGAGTCTGGCCAGCAGCTGGGAAGCCCTGGGGCCCCTCAGGTGGGCAGGTCCAAGTGCTGGTTGAAGCTGGATGAAGCTGCGGCCTCTGCTCCTTCTCCTCACATACAGATCTCTGGGATTCTGTCCTCCACAGCACTGGGCTCCTGGGGGCCGGCTATTAGTGCCTCCACCTCTGCACCACTCCTCCTCCTCCTCCTCCCCCTCCCTTCCCCCCATGTCCAGCTCATTGCCCTCCTCCGAGGGCATGTATGTGGATCTGCCAATGGAGTAGCAGCTGAAGAAGATGACCTGCTTTAGCCACTTGTTGTAGAACAGCAATCCCCAACCTTTTTGGCACCAGGGACTGGTGCTCCTATGAAAGTCTAATGCCTGATGATCTGAGATGGAGCTGAGGCAGTAATGCTAACACTGGGGAGAGGCTGCAAATACAGGTGAAGCTTTGCTCCCTTACCTGCCACTCACCTCCTGCTGTGTGGCCCGGTTCCTAACAGGCCACGGACCACTACCAGTCCATGGCCTGGGGGTCAGGGTCTCCCGGTTTAGGTAATGTAATCTGTCACCAGCACACCTGGGGCCAGCTTCAGGCCACACCAGAGCACCACCCAACCACATCCACAAATGACACAACCAAACAGCAGACTAGGCAGGCACCACAGTCTGGGAGTTGGGGATCTCTGTTGTAGTAGTAGTTAAAAGACCAGAAACTGTCATCCTTCCTGCAGAGGTCTGAGTCCAGGTCCTGGTTGTAGGTGTAGATGTCACATTTGGCCAGGCAGATCTCCTTTTCCACCAAGTTTCATAGCTGTGGCTTGAAGTCCTCCCAAACGGCTGAGAACAGACTTCAGTTGACTGCATTCTCCACTCAGCTGAGGCTGGGCTCCCAGCTGAACTTGTGGCTGTGGGCAGTGCTGAAGTCATAGTCTAGGCGGAAGGACTCGTTGAGTGTGGCAATTAGGTAGAAGAGGTAGAAGAGGGCCTTTCGGCTGCACTTGCTGCTGAGGGGGCCCTCTCCTCGCCACCTTGGCTCTTGCTCAGTGCTGGGGCAGAGGCCAGAGGTCTGGAGCTAAGACAGAGCCTCTAGCATGTGTGGTTGGTCCTCTTGGCAGAACTGCTTGAACATGTGCATATCGTCTACCTGCCATCTTACAAAAGTAGCTCTCAATCTTGCGGATCATCTGGGCATCTCCGGTCTCCACTGTTACCTCAAAGCTCAAGTTCTCCAACAGCTTCATGTCCTTGGGGTGGAATCCTAAGCTCCCAAGGGCTAATGCTGCGCGTTTGCGCTGTGCTCTATCTGGCTGGGCAGGACCAGGATGGGTCAGGTCTATTGGCGTTGTGCAGGTGAGAAGTCAGTGTGGGCTCCGGGCAGCGCGGGCTCCTCAGGACCAGAGGGCAGCGCCGCTGCCTCCGCTCAGGCCATGCTGTATCCAAAGGAAGAAGCTCCATGGCGACATCTCATTACTTCTGTCCCTGCTGGCCCATCTGGGCTGTCAGCGCAACATAACCTCAAGGTGCCAGGCTATCGCGACCCACCTGCTCGCCGACCGCCACAGATCGTCCCAGCGAACGAACCCAATATGAGGGTTTAATTCAGGTAAAATCCTTACATTTTTATAGTACCATTTTGTTTTTTTTGTTTTACAATTAATGGGCAGATTTTCAGGCTTCATCAAATAGTCTGAGTGCCTTGGTATTTGTACAAAGTAATAGAAATCTAAGTTAGGTTAAAGGATTTTTTCCATTTATATCTTCATCTAAAATGCATACAGTAGGCTGAAGCTTTGCAACTTGAGATGTAATCTAGATATATAATATTAACTGTATATAATATATATAGTTTTGTTGAAATCAGATACCTTGAAACCAAAAACATCTATCTGATCAGGTAGTTGCAATGTTCGTCATTTCCTTTAAAATCTGATGCACAGGCAGCATGATAGAAAGGTGATATTGTAGGTTGGGTTCTCCAACAAACAGGCTCTACGATGGAATTTAGAGTGTAGACTGTTTATTCGAGAATGTTCTTGGTATCAGTGCACACTGGATAGGGAGAGGCCAGATTGGACATTGAGACAAGTTGAGCTACTTATGCAGTCACTAGGACACCCTTAGCTGATCACACAGGAAAGCTCTGGAGCTAGGTTGGCCCATCAGAGATTCCCCCAGCCGGGTCGAAGGTAGGCACTTATATGTCCTTCCTTGGTCAATTACTGGATGTGGGCTGCCCTGAAGAGGACATGGCCTTTTACAAGAAGGCTCTCTGCAGCTGTGGCAACCTCTGAAGGGGCTGATGGCTGCTGACTGATACCCAGTAGCTGGGGCAACAATTCCTTGCTTCAGGGGGGATCTAGGTGTCATACCAAAGTGTCTACCATAGGTGGGTTAGGGTTATTTTAGCTTTATTGAGGTATAATTGACAAAATAAAATTTTATCTACTTAAGATGTACAAAATGATTATTTGATATACTATGCATTATGAAATGATTGCCACAGTCAAGCTGTTTAACATACCCATCACCCCACATAGTTACCACTTTTTTGTGGTGAGAACACTTAAGATCTACTCTCTTAGCAAATTTCAAGCACGTAACACAGTATTATAATTATAGTCACCATACTGTACATTAGGTCTCTATAACTTATTCATCTTATAATGGAACGTTTGTGCCTTTTGATCAACATAGTTGGGTTGATTTTAATTGACACCTAAGACAATGAGGTGTTTTAATTAAGAATTTCCGCAGCATGGACAGTGAACTAGCATTTGATCAGAAAGGCCTTACCCTGGAAGGCTACTACGGGTTATTCATCTATCATTATCTCTGATCAACACTTAAGGCTTTGCTAATGCGAATAATCAGGTTCAAGATATGTGCACCAACTGAATATTTAGAGAAATCTCTGTACTAGCATAAATAAATAGCCAGTCTATTACCCTTTATCTTGATGGATAGCTCCCCGGGCTCAGATGAACATGTGTTCGCATCTCTGTTTCATAGAGAGTGTAGTATCCTTAAAGTCATTAGATAATGCTAAGCTGTTTCCAGTAAAGCTGCACCTATTTATAGTTCCACCAAACTTTAAAATGTTTGACAATCTGTTGGGCATACAGTAATGTCTTATTGTGGTTTTAATTGGCAATTTCCCTGTTACTAGTAGAATAGAGCCCTTTTTCATATGTTCATATGCCACCCGAATGTCCTCAATTAGGAGTTGCTTCTATCGCCCTCTTTCTATTAGCTTGTCTTTTAATATTGATTTGCAAAAACTCTTTTCACATTCTGGATAAAAGGATTTTCATACCTATATATGTTGCAAATATTCTTTTCCATTCTGTGGTTTGTCTCTTTATTCTAATTATAGTATAATTTCATGAACAAAAATCTCTTAATTTAATATAGTAAAACAAGTCACACTTTTATTTAAGATTTGTGATTTGATGTTTTTGTTTAAAATGAAATTCCTTACCACTAAGTTATGAAGATACTCCCCTGTCTTATCTAGTAAAGGCTTTATAGTCCTGCGTTCTTATTCATATCTATAATTCCCTACAAGTCATGTTTGGCGTATATTGTGAAATAGGGAACCTATTTCAGAGTTTTCCATATAGATACACAATTGGCCCAAAACCGTTTTTTGAAAAGATCTACCCTTCCTCATTGCTCTGTAATAACACCTTGATCATAGAGCAAGGGTCCATGTTGAGCATATTGCTGTGTTTTCCATTCAACTTCATTTATCCACTTGACTATCCCTGCACCATCACCACACGGCCCTAATTTATATACATTCTGACATCTGATGGAACAAGTATGCCAAACTTGCTTTTCTTTGTGAAGAACATCTACACATTCTAAGCTCATCCTTAGCAGATTCTAAAGCAAGAATGAAAATACAGGCCACAGACCATATGTAGCAATATTTAAAAGTTATAAATCAAACTAAAAATTTAAATATTCCTTCCAACCTTGACAAATAGATTTCATAATGACAGAATAAGATACACACAGTCAAACCTGTAGTTGTTTTTTTTTTTACACTTTTTAAAAGTTAATTTTAGAACAGAATAATTGAGCAGTTATTCTGAGGGATGAGAATTCCATAACTCATCCCTCCTGCCAGTGGTACAGGTTTCCTTTCTTATTAACATGTTACAATAGTGTGGTACATTTGTTACGAGTAATGAACCAGTATTGATACATTATTAACTAAAATTTACATTAAGATTTACTCTTTTTTTATAATACAGTTTTATGGGCTTTGGAAATTTACATTAAGATTTATTCTTTTTTATAATACGGTTTTATGGGCTTTGGAAAATATTTAATGACATGTATTCAGCATAATAGTATCATACTTGATAGTTTTACCACCCTAAAAATCCCTCAAGTTTCACTTATTTAGCCCCTCCCTCCCTTCCCCTGAACCCCAGGAAACTACTGATCTCATTGTCTTTATAGTTTTGCCTTTTCCAAAATGTCACATACTGGGAATCATACAGTATGTAGCCTTTCATACTGGCTTCTTTCACTTAGCAATATGCATTTAAAATTCATCTATGTTTTTTCATGGCTTAATAGCTCACTTCTTCTTATTGTTGAATCATATTCCATTCTATGAATATATCATGGTTTGTTTTCCTATTCACTTGTAGAAGAATAATTTGATTCTTTTTAGTTTTTGCCAATTATGAATATACATGCTAAAAACAGCTACGTGCAGGTTTTTGTGTAGGCATGTAATTGGGTAGTATGGTAAACTATGTTCAATTTTGTAAAAAAAAAAAAAACTGCCAAAATGTCTTGCAACCTGGCTGCTGTACTATTTTACATTCCCACCAGCATTCCTGTTGCTCTGTATCCTTGTCAGCATTTGTTGTTGTCAGTTTTTTTAATTTTTGCCATTCTAATAGGTGTGTAGTGATATCTCATTGCTGTTTGAATTTACCAATCCTTAATGACTAATGGTTTTAATATCTTTTCATATGCTTGCTTGCCATCTGCATATCATCTTTGATGAGGTTTCGTTCAGATAATTTGCCCATTTTAAATTGGGCTGTTTATTTTCTTAATGTTGAGCTTTAAGAGTTGTTTGAATAATTTGGTACAAATCTTTTATCAGGTATTTGTTTTACAAATATTTTCTCCAAGTGTATGGCTTGTATCTTCATTCTCTTAACAGTGTCTTTTTCAAGAGCAAAAGTTTTAACTTTTAATGACACCCAACTTATCTACTTTATACTGTAGATCTCAAAGTTGAGTAGTTAGTTCTCTGACTTTCTTCTTCAGTATTGTGTTGGCTATTCTGGGTCTTTTGCTGTTCCATTTATACTTTAGAATTAGTCAATATCTACAAAAAAAATTGCAAGGATTTTGATCTATAGATCAAGTTGGATAGAACTGAATTTTTTTAAATAAGATTTTTTTTATTTACCAGTTATAGTTGTCATACAATATTATATTAGTTTCAGGTGTACAACATAGTGACTAGACATCTATATAACTCACGAAGTGATCACCCCAATAAATCTGGTATCCACTTGACAACGTATATATTACAATATTATTGACTATATTCTTTTATATCCCCATGACTGTTTTGTAACTACCATTTTGAACTTCTTTTTTTTTTTCATTTTTTCCCTTTATTTATTTAACATTTTATTGTTTAATTTTCCCCCTCTCCCCTCTCCCTCCTCCCTCTTCCCCCCTCTCCTCTGGTAACCACTAGTCCATTGTCCATGTCCATGAGTATCTCTTTGTCCTGTTCCTTTGTTGCTTTTAGGTTTATATCTCACGTATAAGTGATATCATGTGATTTTCAATCTTTTCTGTCTGGCTTATTTTGCTTAGCATGATTACCTCGCGGTCCATCCATGTTGTTGCAAATGGCAGTATTTCATCTCTTCTTACAGCTGAGTGATATTCCATTGTATATATGTACCACTGCTTCTTCAGCCAATCATCTATCGTAGGACACTTCGGTGCTACCATGTCCTGGCCACTATGAATAATGCTGCTATGAACATCGGTGTGCAAATATCTTTATGGATATGAGTTGATATCACTGATCCTTTCCTCCATTTGGTCGATTCTATTTCCCAAGACTGTTATTTCATTTCATCTCTTGCAATGTTCTTTATCTCCAGAAGGTCTTTCGTTCTTTTTGAGAGTTTCAATCTCCTTGCAAAGGAACGGATTCTGCTCATTTAGTTGTTTTTTACAATTCCTGAAATTGTTGATATGAGTTTTTTCAGATGTCACTGAGTTTTTTCAGAAGTACCATCCTGAATTCTCTCATTTAAGTCTTTGAGGGTTTCAGTCTCCTTGCTAAAGAACTCATTTTGCTCATCTAGTTGTTTTTTCAGTTCTTGAAATTGTTGATATGACTCGTTTCAGAACTCACTAAATTTTTTCAGAAGTACCATCCTGAATTCTCTGTCATTTAAGTCACATATTTCTATGTCTGTAAGCTTATTTTCTGGAGATTTTTCTCTTTCTCTCTGAGATGCCTTGTCACCGTGGTTTTTCATTGTGTTTAATGGACTATTTCTCTGGCTGGGCATTAATGGAAGTGTATTCTGCTTTTTTTTTTTTTTCCAGAAAGAAGATTTATTGTATAATGGTCCCTCACCTTTTGCAAAGAAGGTGTTTTTCTTTTGATTTCCAGTAGTTGGTGTCTAAGCCTCTTGGATCTCTGTTTCATATAAAGTCTTAATAATGTCTTTTTTTCCCTTATAGATGTTTAATAACACTCACTCTCCTCAGTCTCAGTTCCTGTCAGTGTTAGCGACAGGTTGGTAGTGTTTCCTGAGATTCCCCTGGGGCTCTGAGGTGTTCAGTTTCGGAGGGTATGGGGAGAAGGGTTTTCTGGGTTGGGGGATGGGGGCTGCAGCTCAGCCTCTGTTTTGCAAATGTGGCAGGTAAAAATCAGCTGTTGTTTCTCTGCTGTCCCTGCTTTTCTGCCATCCCTGTTTTTCTGCCTTCTGCCCTGATGACTGGGCCCTGCTTGCTGGCCAGTGGTGCTCACAACACTCCCAGGCAGGGCTGTTCAGGATATTTGCTGCACCTTCTCCCCTCCCCCTCAGCAGCTGTTAAAGAGGCAGCTTCTTTATTTCTCTCAGTCCACTGCCCGACACCCAGGGTTTTGACCTGTGGTAGCTCTTATGCACAGATCCCATGCTCAGACGTGCTGGTGTGCAGTTTGTGTGTTTTTTGTTTAGTTTTAGATGTTCAGCTTATTGTTGTTTCAAGGGGAGAGATCTGGGGATGTCTCTCACTCTGCCATGTTTAATCCAATCTCCTATTTTGTACTTCTTAATCCTGTTCCCATTTTTTCGCCTACCCTCCCAAAACCCTGCCATCTGGTGACCCTAAAAATTTCTCTGTATCTATGAGATTGCTTCTGTTTGTTTGTTTATTTATTTGTTTCATTCTTTAGATTCCACATGTAAGTGAAATCATATGGCATTTGTCTTTCTCTATCTGACTTACTCCTTCAGCACAATATCCTCTAGGTCCATCATGAAATATCTTTTTCTATCCCTTTACTTTTAGTCTGTGTGTCTCTTTTAATCTGAGGTGAGTCTCTTGTAGGCAGCATATGAAAGGGTCTTATTTTCTTATCCATTCAGCCACACTATCTTTGGATTGAAGCATTTCATTATTTTTCATTTGAGGTACTTGTTGATAGATATGTAGTTATTGCCATTCTTTATTCATTTTTTTGATGCATATTTTTTTCTTCTTAAAGAAATCTCTCCAAAATTTCCTGTAATACTTGCTTGGTGGTGATGAACTCTTAGCTTTTTTTTTTTTTTTTTTTTGGGG
>NW_006431933.1:1574688-1576760 GCF_000325575.1 Pteropus alecto | reverse complement strand
TTGTTGATTCCCTCTAATATATTCTTCATCTCAGATATTGTATTCTTTATTTCTGACTGGTTCTCTTTTATGTTTTACATTTCCATTTTTATGTTTCTATCTCTTTGTTAAAGTTCTCACTGAATTCATCTACTCTTCTCAAGTTTGTTGAGTAACCTTTTAATCAGTGTTTTGCACTCTGCATCTGATAGATTGCTTGTCTCCACTTTGTTGAGTTTTTTCTGGAGCTGCCTCCCTGTGTTTGTTTCTATGTATTAGGGAGGGCTTCTAAGTCTTCCAGAGTGGCTTTATGTAGTAGGTGTCCTGTGGGGCCCAGTGGCACAATCCCTGGTCACCTGAGAGAGGTGCTCAAGGTGTGTCCCTTGTATGAGTTGTGTGTGCCTTCCTGCTGTAGTTGAGCCTTGGTTGCTGTTTTCACTTTGATAGAAGGAGTTGCCCTTGGGCTGATTGGTGGTGAGGATTGGCCTGTGATAGGCTGACCCAACAGAGCAGGATTCACTTTAGCAGGGTTCTGGTGCCTGCCCAGTCTGCCCCTTGGGCATGTCATCCTCAGTTGCAGCCCTGGGTCATACTCTGGCTCCACTGCAGGTCGACGTATGTGATTGGGTGTGCCGGCCCAAGGGACTCCTGGGAGGGGCCCAGCTGCAGGCCAAGTTCAGCTGCAGCTTGTGCACTTCTGGGGCCACCTGGTAAGAGTCACCAAGCAGTCCACAGATGGCTGCCACCTATGCTGGGCTCATAGGTGCCTCAAGAAGCCAAGCCAGAAACCGAGGCCAAGCTTGGTGCTGTTCAACAAGAGGTACAGAGCACACCAAGGCCAGATGCTACTTCTTTGAGTTTTGTGAGCCTTTGAGATGTTTTAGGAAAGTCTGCAGCATGAGCCAAGACAGGCCATTTGTATGGAATAAACCACTGGAGGCAACTACGGTGGGTCCACATGTTGAGAGAGGCGGAGTCTCAAGGAATCACCTGGGTGGAGAAACCAATGTTATTCAGGTTGGTGGAGACTCAGATATGGTGGCCACCTGTGTTTGCATGCTAGGAGTGGGAAGGGCTCAACCAAGGAACAATGAATACTGTCAACACTTGAGTCTGGGAGAAAGCCACCCCTCCAGCCCTTGTTTTGAAGCACAACAAATCAATGTCTCCCTGTATGTCCCTGGCACTGCTGGAGCTGCTGCCCGGGCACTGGAGCTCAAAGCGAGCAAGTCTTTCAGTGAGTAAGTCCAGGTGTGGGCCCTTTAAGCAGAATGTCTGTGACTCCCGCAGCCCTTTGTCTCAGCCACAATCTCTGCTGGTTTTTCACAGCCAGAGGTTGTGAAGAATTCTCTTCACAGCCTCAGAAGTGACCTGTTCTTAGGTATGTCCCCAGTTGTAGGATTGATGTTCAGCCAGACCTCAAATGACTCCCAGTGATGGTTACTTTGTAGTTCTATTGTAATTTTGGTGTGGTTGCAAGAAGAGGCATGCACAGCATCTAGCTTCTGTGCGATCTTGTCCGGTCTCCAGAACTGACATCTTAACAACATTGAATCTTGCATTCCAAGAACATGGAATATATCACCATTTATTTAGACCTTTGAATTCTTTCATCAGAGTTTTGCAGTCTTCCTCATATAGATTCTGTACCTATTTTGTTAGATTTATGCTTAAATTTTTTTGGTGCTAATGTAAATGGTTTTTTTTTTTTTTTTTACATTTTAAATTACAATTGTTCATTGCTAGCACATAAGAAAGTAATTGAATTTTATATATTAACCTTATATTGTGCTGGCTGGAAAACTACTGCTTGGCTATCGCCCATGGGAACATAGGCTATCGCCCATAGGAACATAGGCCTTCACCCATGGGAACATAACATTCTAACAATAAGCTTTCTGCTTCTGTACCCCGCTTGCACAACTGACCTGTGGGTTGACAAGTAGTGAATAGGAGAAAAATAGACCTTTGTGTTTAAGACAGAATGAGGAATGGGATTTAGGGCTTAAAAATCCTGTACCTTTACATTTCGGGGCTGCTTAATTTGGGGTCTGTGAATCCCTGGCAGACCCAGCTGGCTGAATAAAGAGCGT
>NW_006431933.1:1568104-1570532 GCF_000325575.1 Pteropus alecto | reverse complement strand
TGGCCTGAAAAATACTGCTTGGCTATCGCCCATGGGAACATAGGCTACCACTTATAAACATAACATTCTAACAATAAGCTTTCTGCTTCTGTACCCTCGCTTGTACAACCAATAGGAGAAAAATAGACCTTTGTGTTTAAGACAGAATGAGGAATGGGATTTAGGGCTTAAAAACCCTGTACCTCTACATTTCGGAGCTGCTTAATTTGGGGTCTGCATACCCCTGGCAGACCCAGCTGGCTGAGTAAAGAGTATATTTCCTATAACTCACTGATTTCTGGTGGTCCGTGTGTCTTTCGGGGGCTGGCGGCTACAACAATATCCCGCAACCTTGCTTTTTGTTTATGAATTCTAAGAGCCTTTTTTTGTTGTTGATTTATAGGATTTTCTACATAGACAATCATGTCATCTATGAACAAAGAAATTATTTCTTTTTGCCCAATTGGTATACCTTTTATTTCCCTTTCTTGTCTTATTGTATTAGCTAGGACTTCCAGTACAATGTTGAAAAGGAGAGGTGCGAGTGGACATCCTTGCCTTGTTCTTGATCTTAATGGAAAGGCTTCTACTTTCTCACCATTACGTATGATATTAGCTGTAGTCTTTTATGTAGATGTTCTTTATTAAGTTGAGGAAGTTTCCCTCTATTCCTGGTTTGCTGAGATCTTTTATCATGAATGGGTATTGGATTTTGTGAAATGCTTTTTCTGCATCTAGCAATATGATCAGATTATTTTTCCTCTTTAGCCTATCAATGTGATGAATTTCATTAATTGCTTTTTGGATGTTGAACCAGCCTGACATTACCTGGAATAAATCCCACTTGGTTGTGGCATATAATTCTTTGTTGGATTTGATTTGCTAATATTTCGTTGAAGATATTTGCATGTATGTTTATGAGAGATATTGGTCTATAGTTTTCTTTTATTGTAATATCTTTATATGTTTTTAGTATTAGGGTAATGACCTCATGATATGATTTAGGAAGTATTTCCTATTTTTGTTACTGGAACAAAGGAGTCCATTTGCCTGTGTGCATCTAAGTTGTCCAATGAGGCACATACAGGTTTTGCTGCAAAGACAGTAAAGATTTATTTTAAAAAGTTGCAAGTCCTGGAGACACAGGTGAGGTACTGCTCAAAGACCTAGCCCCCTGGGTGTTTTGAGGGAATAGATTATATAGGGGAAAAATCATTAGTCATGGAAACTGAGGGAGTTGGGGTCGTGGGCTCTACTGATTGGACAGGGCTGGGGTAATCGATCATCATGCCTGGTTCTGGAATCAGCCAGGCCATCATCTCATCTGCTCCCAGGGGAAAGTGGTCATTGGGGCCATTCTGCCTCAATGGGTCTGGGGCTGAAACACACCTGAGGCCAAGATGTTATCTTTAGTTTAACTGAAATTTATTGTTCTCATGATCTATAGATCTGAGGCTTTATTCTTAAAAGGTTTGATACTGGCCAGAACCTTGTATCCTAAGGTTTAACGATTAAGGGAGTAGATATACAAAGGTGGAAGGATAAGAGCAGAAAAAGCAAGTGAGTCACGATGCCATTACACTAGGCAAAGCCTGCTTGAATCGGAGAAAAAAAACTATCTTAAAGATATGAAGTCTGTGTGCAGTTATAGTTTCTGAAAGAAATTGTGGAGGGTTGGTATTGTTTCTTCCTTAAATATTTGTTGTAATTTGCCAGTGAAAGCATCTGGTCCTCGTGCTTTCTGTTTTGGATGGTTATCTGTTATTAATTCAGTTTCATTAATAGATATGGGCCTTATTGAGGTTATCTATTTCATTTTGTATGAATTTTGGTAGATTGTGTTTTTTAAGGAATTTGTCCATTTTCTCTAAGTTATCAAATTTGTGAACAGAGGTTTGTTTATAATAGTCTTTTATTATCCTTTTAATGTCCAAAGGATCAGTAGTGATGGACCCTCTTTTATTCCTGATATAGTAATTTGTATCTTCTCTTTTTTTTTCTTGATTAGCCTGGCTAGAGGTTTATCAATGTTATTGATCTTTTTAAAGAACCAGATTTTGGTTTTGTCGGTTTTCAGTATTGTTTTCCTGTTTTTACTCTCATTGAATTCTGCTCTAATTTTTTTATTATTCCTTTTCTTCTGTTTGCTTTAGATTTATGTTGCTCTCCTTTCTCTAGTTTATTTAAGATGGAAGCTTAGATTATTGATGTGATATTTTTCTTCTCTAATACATGGATTTAGTGTTACAAATTTTCCTATAAGCACCGCTTTCACAGTATCCTACAAATTATAAGTTATATTTTCATTTTCATTAATTTTTAAAATTTTTAAAATAAATTTATTTATTTAAATTAGTTTCAATATACAGTACAATTGGATGGACATCTATTTTAAAAACACAGCACTTCCTTCCCTTTATTTTTACTATTGTTTTCTTTGTTTTCTATT
>NW_006431933.1:1554697-1568033 GCF_000325575.1 Pteropus alecto | reverse complement strand
CAAAACCCCTCCCCTCTGTCCATCACCAAATTGTCCACTATATTTGTGAGTCTGTTTTTGATTAGTTTGTTCTTTATGTTCCTTAGATACCACATATAAGTGAAATCATATGGTACTCATCTTTCTCTGTCTGACTTATTTCACTCAGCATAATAACCTTTAGGTCCATCCATGTCATTGCAAATGGTAGGATTTAATTTTTTTTAATGTCTGAGCAATATTCCATTGTATATATGAACCATAATTTCTTTATCTAATCGTCTGTTGATGGGCATCATTTCCATTAAATTTTAAGAATTTCTTATGAGAATTCTTTGACCCATGTTTTATTTACAAGTGTATTTTTTAAACATCTAAATATTTTGGGATTTTCCAGCTATTTCTCTGTTATTGATTTCTCTTTTAATCCACTGCGGCCTGAGAGCATACATAAATAAATAAACAAACAAACAAACTATCATAATCTGTGTGAGCTGCTATAACAAAATACCACAAACTGGCTTAGAAACAACAGAAATTTATTTCTAACAGTTCTGGAGGCTAGATATCCAAGATCAGGGTGCCAGCATAGTTGGGATCTTGGTAAAGACATTTTTGCAGGTTGCAGATTGCCAACTTCTCTCTGTCCTCACTTGGTGGAAGGGGAGAGGGAACTCTCTAGGGACTCTCTTATCCCATTCACAAGGGCTCCACTCTCATGATCCAATCACTTCCCAAAGGCCCCACTTCCCAATGACATCACCTTGAGCATTAGATTTTTAACGTATGATTTTTGAGTTGACACAAACATTCAATCTACACCAGGTGCTTTACAATGGAATACAATTATTAAATATAGAAAAAATAATGGAGTTAAAAAATCACCATCTTTCAACCATTCTTAATTTAGGCAAGAATAATTAGTGAATACTAAATGAGAGTGGAGGAGCTTGAGTCTACAAAATATCCTACTTATCATCAAAAGTAGCTTCCTACAAGATACTTATTAATTAGAAAGAGAAAAACAGTAACTTTACAAGAGAGAAACCTAGCAGTCATCACCTTAATCACGTGATCAAAGCTAATGTTGGGATAAATCCGTTACAGATTAAAAGTGACTAAAAAGAATGTGGCAATTAAATCTAATGCTTTAACAGGTATTATTAGGAAAATTAGCAAAATTCAAATAAGGACTCTAGATTAGATAATATTTGTATGAATGTTAAATTTCTTGAATTTGATAGCTGAATTGTGATTTTGTGAGAGATATCTTTGTTAGTAGGAGATACATTCTGAAGTATTTGATAAGGTTTTAATATCAGTATTTATTCATATTATACTGAAAGTAAACATATGATTTAAGTAAACATACGATTTCAAGGCAGGCTATTATTTACAAGAATAACATCAGTTTCCCTTTGCCCCAACTCTTTCCTCTTCTTGGACAATGCAGTAAGAGCCAGATGGACAGGCCTGCACGTACAGGGGTTGGACTACAAGAGAGGAGCATCAAAATTAGGAGCTGGGAGTTTATATAGCAATAGGACAGCTGCCTGTCCCCTTTCTTTCTGAGAGAGAACCCATTGCACCATTGTTTTAGTTCTTCAAAATCCTCTGGAATGTAAACAACTGGCTCTGGGTTTCATCTCACTTTGGGGTGGTGAATTTCTCCCTATGGTCTCCTATTATCTAATCACCCTTTAGCTTCCCAAGGCTTGTCTTTAAGCCCATATTTCTTTGCTCAGAAAACTCTATATAGAAACATGACAAACATTTTCTTTACAGTCCCACAGTATTTAGGGGTAAAGGGAAATCATGGCTACAATGTTATATATTATATTTGTTGATATAAGAATGTCTAAACCAGGAAATAATTTTTATAAAATTTTATTTGAGCCAAACTGATGACAATTGCTGGGAAGTAACATCTCAAATGCTTCCAAGAATGACAGTTTCATAGTTTCTTTTACGCATTTGAAATTAAGGAGGAAATGTAAGGAAGGTGGGAGAAAGCAAGGCAGGGATTGGATAACAAGGTAGTTAACAAGATTATGTGCTTTCTTCAGGGTGGTTATACTTATTTCAAAGGTGTGTTAACCTAGATGCACAAAAACAATAGACAGGACTTGTGTAAGGCAAAGATAAACCTTTTACTAAAAAACATATGTTTGGGGCATGACTACACACCATGACCTGCCCAGTTAATTTATGATCAGATCACTCTGTGAAGTTACTTTCTATAGAGCCTCTTTAAGCACTCCCTTTCTGTCCAAAATCATTTACAGATCTAATCTACCACCTGTATCAGTCAGGGTTCTGCAGAGAAACAGACCAATAGCATATATATTACATATATATATCATATAATACATTATATATATGTATATATATATATAATATATATATAATTTATGGAAGAAAAAAGGGTTCTATGGAAAGTAACCTCACAGGGTGATCTGATCATAAATTCCTAACTGGGCAGGTGAGTGGTCATGCCCAGGGCTATAATTTCTTTAGTGAAAGGTTTTAAGCCAGTGCTGTCCATTGTTCTTGTACATCTAGGTTAACACACTTTTGAAATACCAGAAGTAATACTCCTAGAAGTGGGCATTAACCCTCAAGAGAACACATAATCTTACTAACTATCCAGTAATCCAATCCCCACCTTGCTTTCTCCAATCTTCCTTATGTTCCCTCCTTAATTTCAGATGCATAAAATAAGCTGAAAAACTGTTATTCTCAGGAGCATTTGAGATCTTGTTCCGCAGCATCTGTCATCGTTTTGGCTGTTATAAAAATTCTCTACAGGTTTGAGTGTTTCTTATGTTGACAGATGGAAGAGAGAAAGAAGAATAAAGCAAACAGGGCAAAATGTTAACAAGTGAGGTATCTGGATGAAAGTTATACAGTTCTTCGTAATATTCTTGTAAATTTTCTGTTAAGTTTGAAATCATTTCAAAATAAACATTTAAAAACTATAAAATAAAATATGGTGGGAAAGAGAAGAAATACCCCATCTTTTA
Organism: Pteropus alecto; assembly: GCF_000325575.1. Classification (NCBI taxonomy): domain Eukaryota; kingdom Metazoa; phylum Chordata; class Mammalia; order Chiroptera; family Pteropodidae; genus Pteropus; species Pteropus alecto. The sequence goes on along the minus strand of NW_006431933.1, from coordinate 1,565,031 downwards.
ACTAGAGAATGCTCACAAACCTACTTGTTCTATAAATACAGACTACTTATACATACATGGGACTTCTATGTCAGCAGATTTGGCTCTAGAGTTTCCAGGCCCTCCCTTCCTCATGCATGCCACAGTTCAGTGGAAAATGTGGTGTCTGCAAAGAGTTTGATGAGGGCGTCCATCCAAAGGTACTGAGGAAGTGAATGCCTAGAGGGCAGAAACCAGTTGCTGTGGGGGAAGATAAGAATAGTTAGACAACTAAAGAATGAAGGGAGTTTAACCAAGTGACATCCAGATTTGGGAAGATAGAGGATCTACCTAGAGGGGATGAAGTCAGTAACAGTGCTAGTGTCCTGATAAGAAAGCCTTTTTCTGGATCTAGATTAGGCAGGCAAACCTTTTTGGGGGGTGGGAAGGGGAAGAGAGTTCATGGTGTGAAAAGTACCTGGCACATAAAAGAAACCTCTAAATATTTGTGGAATAAATGAGTAAATGATCCTTTAATTCAAAATATACTTTAATGAAAGAAATTCAGCAGACAGGGTTTTTCTCCCTCCTTGAAATCAAGATAAAAACAACAGCACACCATGGTGCAGTTTTTAAAACTTGTTTCTGGAAAAGAGATCCATGCCTACTGCACATAAGTGCATTCTTCCACATTTTTGCTGAAAGGATAAAAATGGTCAATTAGATAAAGGCTAAATGAGTTATTTTCATGTACAGTGTTTTATACTGTTCTAAAAATTATTTTAATAAAGATTTTTTAATTGGTCCAAATGTTTTGAACCTTTTGATAAGCATGTGTTACTTCCTATCTCTTGCCTTTTCATTCTTCTATATCTTCTCTTTTTGAAAATATTCAAAACAAAAGAACTGTGCTGTGAAATCTGGGAAATAAAATAATGTAGCAAAATAAGCCATACTCTCTTCAGTAATAACCACTGTTTACCATTGTAATGTATTTCTTTTTAATGTATTTTCCTTAGCATTTATATGTCTGTATGTCTTTCAAATACATTGTTAAATGAGAATAGGAATCTTAAGAGAATAAAAGCTGCAATATAAAATACTTGCATGGTAATTCACATGATGGGAATAGTTTTCCAAGCCACTAGTTATTCTTAGAAACCATTTCTTCTGCCTCCTTGATGAAAAGAAAGTGCAGACACCATTTGTTGTTAGCTGAACAGCTGTGACTAAAACCTGATAGCCCTGTGGGTGGAGTGTGGGAGGTTAGGAGCCCTCATTCCTGATTTCCTAACTGTGTCTGCCATGTCTTGTTTGCATGCTTGACTGTGGGTGGCTCAGAACACAGGGCCCTCTGCTGGACTATGTGCAAAATTCCATCAAGGGAATTTTCTGGAAAGAAACCAGCCATGGATAATATAGGGGAAAAAAATCTGAGAACCAAAGAAACCGACTAAGTATTCATTTGATTTTGTGTACAATTTAGAAAGTGTTTGGAAGATACAATATTTAGATCATGAAATTAGAAAGCTCATTTTCCCTCTCCCCTTATTAGCAACATCTGAGATGTATTGATGTACTAAGCCTATTTTTTAATTAATTAATTAATTTATTTATTTATTATGGGGACATTGGTTAATGAAATCAAATAAGTTTCAGCTGTACACTTTAACAGTAAGGCATATATATATTTACACTGTGTGTTCACCTCCCATAGTTAGATCTTTCTGTCTCACCACATATTTGACCCCCTTTACCCCATCTACCTCCCTCCTCACTCCCTACCCTCTGGTATTGTCCATGACCATGAGTCTCTGTTTGTTTGTCCTGTTCATTTGTTGCTTTTAGGTTTATATTCCACATATAACTGATATCATGTGATTTTCAACTTTTTCTGTCTGGTTTATTTCACTTAGCATAATTATTTTGAGGTCTTAAAATGATGCATTTTTCTTATCACTCTGGAAAGCAACTATGTAATTTTCAACATCTATAACTGTCTACAGTATCTTAATGGCTATTTTTTTAAATATTAAACTTCATATCCACCTGGAGATGATATGTTTTGTGACTGTGAGATTTTTTTTTTCAGAATTACTTGTCTCCAGCCACACATTGGAGCAGAGGATGTCACGAAACCATTAAATTAGGTGCTTTGAAACTTTTTGATAAGAATCTCTAGGCATCATAAGTGTTGATGTAGTCTTACTCTCTGCTTCTCCTATAACCTAGTTAGTTAAGATATTAATAAAAGAGAAGAATACAAAGACTTCCATACAATGAGATACTTACATATCCATTAAAATGAAGGCACTAATGTGGAAAGATGCCACTATTTTATTGCCAAGTGAAAAAAAATAAGTTGCACAGTAATACGCATTCACTGATCTCATTTTTGTTAAAAACAATTATGTTGATATAAGAATAGCAAAATGTTCAGAAGCATACACAAACAATTATATTTTTAGGAGGCCTAATTTATCAATGTTTTTTTCTTTCATAACATCTGATTTGTCGATTATAAAAATATCCTTGTTTTAATTTAATATTTCCAAGGTTTTTTTTCTTCATTTTTTTTTAACATTTAAAACTTCTGTGCAGATGGAATTTCTTTTGATGTAGGAGTAAGATAGATATTGAGTTTTCATTTTTTTCCCTCAATAATGACTAGATACCATAGAAATATTTGAAAATTATGTAGATTTGCACATGGGGGCATGAAGTACAGCATACGGAATATAGTCTATAATATTGTAATAACCATTTATAGTACCAGGTGGGTACTAGACTAATTGGGGGGATCAGTTTATAAATTATATGAATGTCTAACCACTATGCTGTACACCTGAAACTAATATAAAATAACATTGAATATCAACTCTAATTGAAAAATTAAAATTTTTAAAATAAAATTATTTAGGTTTTGTGAACCTTTGAGAGATTTTAAGAAAGTCCTCAGCATGAGCCAAGACAGACTGTTTGGACAATCCACTGGAAGCAGCTTGGGCAGGCTGCAAATTGGGAGAGATATATTTGTCAGGAAAATAGCATGTAAGGAAAATGGTGAAAACTTTTTTAAATAATTTTTTTAATTTTTAGATTACAGTTGGCATATGATATATTACTTTCAGGTGTACAATATAGTGATTAGACATTTATATAACTTACAAAATGATCACTCTGATAAATCTAGTACCCATGTGACACCGTACATAGTTATTACAATATTATTGACTGTATTCTTTATGCTGTACTATATCCATGACTATTTTGTAACTACCAATTTGTAATTCCTAATCCCTTCGCCTTTCACCCACCCCAAACCCCTCCCATCTGGTAACCCTCAAAATGTTCTCTGTATCTTTGCATTTCTTTCTGTTTTTTTTTCCCTTGTTTGTTTCTTTATTTTGTTCTTTAGATTCCACATGTAAGTGAAATCATATGGCATTTGTCTTTCTCTATCTGAGTTACTCCACTCAGCACAATACCCTCTAAGAACATCCATGTCATTGCAAATGGCAAGATTTCATTCTTTTTTATGGCTGAGTAATATTTTACATATATATTTATGTAAAATATTTATCCATTCACCCATTGATAGACACCCAGGTAGCCTCCATAGCTGGACTATTGTAAATAATCCTGCAGTGAACATATGGATTCACATGTCCCTTTGAAGTAGCGTTTTGAGTTTCTTCAGATAAATACCCAGAAGTGGGATAACTGGATCCTTCCTTGTCTCTTGTTATAGCCTTTGTTTTAAAGTCTATTTTGTCTGGTATAAGTAGTGCTACCCCAGCTTTGTTTATTTGTTTCCATTTTTATGAAACATCTTTTTTTTATCCCTTTACTTTCAGTCTATGTATGTCATTTGATCTGAAGTGAGTCTCTTGTAGGCAGCATATGCGAGGGTCTTGTTTTCTTATCTATTCAGCCACCCTATCTTTTCATGGGTGCATTTAATCCATTTACATTTAAAGTAATTGTTGAGACTCTGGTCAAAATGGCATAGTATAAAGATGCTGTGCTCTTCTCTCACGCCCACATTAAAATTACAATTAAACACATACAGTGGAGAAAGGAAAGCCTCTTCAATAAATGGTGCTGGGAAAACTGGAAAGCCGCCTGCAAAAGAATGAAACTAGACTGTTGTCTATCACCACACACCAAAATTAACTCAAAATGGATTAAGGACCTGAATATAAGACCTGAAACAACAAATTGCATGGAAGAGAGCATAGGAACTAACTCATGGACCTTGGACTTCAAGAAGATCTTATGAATTTGACCTCAAAGGCAAGAGAAGTAAAAGCAAAAATAAATGAATGGGACTATATCAAACTTAAAAGCTTCTGCACAGCAAAAGAAACTATCAACAAGGTAAAGAGATAATCATCCAAATGGGAAAATATATTTGCAAGCAATGCCTCTGATAAGGGCCTAATATCCAAAATATACAAAGAACTCATACAACTCAATAACAACAACAAAAAAAAACCCAAACAATCCAATCAAAAAATGGACAGAGGACTTGAACAGTCACTTCTCCCAAGAAGATATACAAATGGCCAACAAACATATGAATGGATGCTCAACATTGCTAGCTATTAAGGAAATGCAAATCAAAACCACAATGAGATATCATTTTACACCTGTTAGAATAGCTGTAATCAACAAAACAAGTAATAACAAAGATTAGAGAGGATGTGGAGAAAAGGAACCCTCATACACTGCTGGTGGGACTGCATATTGGTACAGCCACTATGGAAAACAATATGGAGGTTCCTCAAAAAAGTAAGAATTCATCTACTATATGATCCAGCAAATCCCTCTACTGGGTATTTACCCCAAAGACTTGAAAACCCTTATTTGAAAAGATATTTGTACACCGATGTTCATAGCAGCATTATTCACAGTGGCCAGGACATGGAAGCAACTGAAGTGCCCTACAGTAGATGACTGGATAAAAAAGCTGTGGTACATATATACAATGAAATATTACTCAGCTATAAGAAGAGATGAAATACTGCCATTTGCAACAACATGGATGGACCTCAAGATAATCATGCTAAGCGAAATAAGCCAGACAGAAAAAGTTGAAAATTACATGATATTACTTATATATGGGATATAAACCTAAAAACAACAAACAAACAGGACAAACAAACAGAGACTCATGGACATGGACAATAGACTAGTTTTTACCAGAGGGTGGAGGGGAGGAAGATGGAGTAAAGGGGGTCAAATATGTGGTGACAGAAATCTAACTATAGGTGGTGAATACACAATGCAATATATATATCCCTTACTGTTGAATTGTGCACTTGAAACTTACTGGATTTCATTAACCAATTTCACTATAAACAAACATACATACATACATACATACATATACACATACACACACAATACATACATACATACATACATATACACATACACACACACAATTAAACTACAGAACAACCATCATTGGGAGTCACCTGAGGTCTGGCTGAGTGGAAGTCCCACAGCTGGGCACATACATAAGAGGCCACCTAGAGACTTGTTAGAGGGGCAGAAACATAGAATGGGCTGGTCCCACAACCACGTGTGGTGGTTGAGAATCAGGAGGGATATATGGGCTGCAATGGTCTCCCTGGAAGAGCAAGGGGTCCAGCCCTACACTGGGCCTCCCAGCCCAGGGATTCAGTGCCAGGAAGTTTGCACAACCTCTAGCCGTGAAAACCAGCAGAAACTGTGGGTGAGTGAAACAGAGAGCTACAGGAGTCACAAACATTCCTCTTAAAGGGCCAACATGCAGACTTACTCACTGACGGACCCATTTGCCCTGAGCTCCAGTGCTGGGGGCACAGCTCGAAACATGCCCGGGACATACGAGGAGGAACTGAATTGTCTGGCTTCAGGGCCAGTGCTGGAGGGGCAACTTTCTCTCAGACAGAAGTGTTGGCAGAATCCATTGTTCATTTATTGAGCCCTCCTCCCTGCTGGCATGCAGGCATAGGCGGGTGCCATATCTGAGTCTCCATCAACCTGGCTAACACTGATTGCCCTGCCCTGGTGAGTCCTTGGAACCCTACCCCTCCCAACTTGCAGCCTGCCCAAGCTGCTTCCAGTGGATTTTCCATACAAACAGCCTGTCTTGGCTCATGCTGAGGACTTTCCTAAAATCTCTCAAAGGTTCAAAAACCTAAACAAGCAGCATCTGGCTTAGGCATGTCCCATACCTCTTGCTGAGCCACTCTAAGCCTGGCACTAGCAGCAGCCAGCCTCGGTTCATGGATTGACCTCTCAAAGTACCTCTAAGCCTAGTGTGGATGGTGGCCATATGTGGATTGTTTGGTGACTCTTGCTGGGTGGCCCCAGGTAGTGCACAGGCTGTGGCTGAACTTAGCCTGCAGTGGGGCCCCTCCCAGGAGGTCTTTGGGCTGGTATACTCAGTGACCAGGGGTCAATCCCTCCTACCAAGGCGTGAATGGCAACCAAGGCTCACCTATAACAGGAGGGCTCACACAATTCATACAAGGAACACATCTTGAACACCTGGCTCAGGGAAGACTGTGCCACTGGGCCCCATAGGGCATCTTCTACATGAAGCCACTCTACTAAGACTGGGAGCCTTAGGAACCCCTCCTAGTACATGGAAACAAACACAAGAAGGCAGCCAAAATGCGGAGACAAATTAACATGTCCCAAATGTATATATTTTCTTGTTTTTAAAGAATTTCTTTTAACATTTCTTACAATACTGGTTTGGTGGCAATGAACTCCTTTAGCTTTTTCTTGTCTGGGAAGCTCTTTATCTGTCCTTTCATTCTCAATGATAGCTTTGCTGGGTAGAGTAATCTTGGATCTAGGTCCTTGCTGTTCATCACTTTGGATTATTTCATATTAATCCCTTCTGTCTTGCATAGTTTCTTTTAAGAAATCAGCTGCCAGTCTTAAGGGTGCTCCCTTGTAGGTAACTGACTGCCTTTCTCATGTTGCTTTTAAGATTCTCTCTTCGTCTTTAACCTTTGGCATTTTCATTATGGTATGTCTTGGTGTGGGCCTCTTTGGGTTCATCTTGTTTGGGACTCTGCTTCCTGGGCTTGTACATCTATTTCCTTCACCAGGTTAGGGAAGTTTTCAGTCATTATTTCTTGAAATAGATCTTCAATTCCTTGCTCTCTCTCTTCTCTTTCTAGTACCCCTATGATGTGAATGTTGGTATGCTTGATGATATCCCCGAGGACCTTTAAACTATCCTTAAACTATTGGGTATGTTGTCTCAGAGGTGGTCCCAGTTGGTGTTCTGTCTCAGACAAAAGCTGGCTGAGGGCCTCTTGGGAGGGACCCTACCACAGGTCATGTTCAGTCACAGCCTGTGCCCTGCCCCAAGGAGTGAAAACTTTTAATGGAGGAAAAATTTCAGAACCCTTTAAATATTTGCAATTTTATAAGTAGTAAGATGTAGAAGAAGAAAATGTCATTTAAAAAGGTAATTAAATTAATCACTAACAAAAACCATGTCAGAACATTACTTGAATATGGAAAACCACAGTACCTAGAAATTCTGATGCATGTAATTTTGGCATAAAAATATCCAAGTTGGTAAGACAGAAAAGGAGTTCATTGCCTTCATCTTAAGTTTATAAGAGATAAATGATTTAAAATAATTAATAGTACAAAATAGTAAATTTTGCTCTCTGGCTTTGACCCAAAAGAATGTAAAGCAGCTAACTGAAATATGTTTCCTTTACCTATTTGTTGGGTAAAACTGTTGAGTTAGAAAATTATTGCTGGGCATAACACCACTCAGAAAAATTAACTCAAATGGATTAAAGACTTATATTTAAGACCAGAAACCATTAAACTCCCAGAAGAAAACAGGGGAAAAGCTCCTTGACATTGGTCTTGGCAATGATTTCCTAGATATGACACTGAAAGCACAAGCAACAAAAGTAAAAATAAATAAGTGGGACTACATCAAATTTAAAAGCTTCTGCACAGCATAGGAAACCATCAACTATATGAAAAGCAACCTATGGAATTGGAGAAGATATTTGCAAATCATGTATCTGATAAGGAGTTAATATCCAAAACATAATAAAGAATACATACAACTCAACAGCAAATAAAACAATCCAATTAAAAAATGGGCAGAAGAAATTAACAGAGTGTTTCAAAGAAGACATACAAATGGCCAACAGGTATATTAGAAGGTACTCAACATCAATGATCATCATGGAAATGCAAATCAAAATCACAATGAGATATTACTTCACACTAGTTAGAATGGCTATTATCAAAAAGACAAGAGATAAGTATTAGTGAAGGTGTGGAGTAAAGGGAGCCCACATGTACTCTTGGTGGGAATGCAACTTGGTACAGCCACTATGGAAAACAGTATGGAGTTTCCTCAAAAAATTAAAAATAGAACTACCATATGATCCAGCAATCCCACTTCTGGGTATTTATCCAAAAATATTGAAATCAGGATCTTGTAGAGATATTTGCACTCGTGTGTTCATTGTAGCATTATTCACAATAGCCAAGATAAGGATAAAACATAAGTATCTGTCAATGGATGGATGGATGTTATTCAGCCATGAGAAAGAAGGAAATCCTGCTATTTGCAATGGATCCTACTATTTGGATGGACCTTGAGGGCATTATGCTAAGTGAAATAAGTCAGACAGAGAAAGACAAATACTACATGATCTCACTTATACGTAGAATCTAAAAAAAAACCTCAGAGAAACAAATTAGAGTGGTAGTTACCAGGGGCTGGAAGTGGTGGAAATGGGGAGATATAGGTCAAGGGATACAAATTTACAGTTATAAGATTAACAAGTTTAAGGGTCTAACATACAATGTGATGAATATAATAATACTGTATCGTATACTTAAACAGTTGCCAAGAGAGTAAATTTTAAATGTTTTCGCCATAAGAAGAAACAGTCACGATGTGATGGGATGGAGATAATAGCTAATGCTATCGTGGTAACCATTTTGCAATGTATAAATGTATCAAATCAACAGGTTGTACACCTGACTGTTATATAAATGGAATCATACAGTATATTATCTTTGGGTTTGGCTTTTTTTACTCAGCAAAATTCCCTAGAGATTCATTCAAGTTGTGTGTAACAACATTTCATTCCTTTTCATTGCTGAGTAGTATTCCATAGTATGAATGTATCAAAGTTTGTTTACTCACTCATCTGTTGAAGAATATCTGGGTTTTTTTCAGTTTTTCACTATCACTAATAAAGCTGCTATGAACATTCATTCATGTTTAAGTTTTTGTGTGAACATAAGTTTTCATTTATCTGGGATGAATGCCCAAGAGTAAAATTGTTGGGTCATGTGCTAATTACATGTTTAGTTTATAAGAAACTGCCAAACTGATTTTCCAGAGTGCTTGTACCCTTTTACATTCTCATCTGCAATGTATGAGTGATCCAGTTTGTTTGCATACTCGCCAGCATTTGGTATTACTATTTTTTATTTTAATCATTCGGATAGGTGTGTAGTGATAGCTCATTGTGGTTTTAATTTTTACTTTCCTAATGGTTAATGATGTTGAACATCTTCTCATGTGCTTATTTACCATTGTAGATACTGTTCAAAATGTCTCTTCATACCTTTTGCCCACTGTTGGATTTTGTCAAATGCTTAATTCTCAGCAAGTTAAGAATAGAGGGGAATTACCTCAAGCTGATAAAGAGCATCTACAAGAAACCTATAGCTAACAACATACTTAATGGTGAAAGACTGAATTTGTAATTACTTATTGAAGCAATTTTATGGGGGCTGCTTTAAAATCCTTAAAAGATAATGCCAACATATGATTTACCTCGATGTCAATTGTCTTTTCTCACTAAAGTAGTGTATTTCCCTGGTTCTTGGTATGACAAGTGATATTTTTTATTGTATCCAGAGCATTTTGGATATTATACTGTGCTATTCAAACTTCTTCTGGGGAGATATTATAGTGTGAGATTTAGTCTTATTTTTATTTTTATTTTTAGTCAGTAATCCCCTTGTTGAGGTGTGGCATGAGGAGGGAGGGATGGGTATGTACGATTTCCAGTTGGGCTGTTCCCATGCCAGCCCAGCAAAGGTAGAAGACTTATCTCACACTCGATGTGGTAGATGGGGTGGAAACTCATCTTCCCCATTCATCTGCTCCCACCTTCCCAGCAAAATTAGATCACAGACTGGTACAATCTCCTTACCTCTCTTTGGGGTTTAAGCTCACTTGTCTGCTGGGCCCTGCTGACACTAGAGGTGAGGTGAATGTGGAATCCTGATCAGACCCAGTCAGTATTACCTTGTTTAGCCTGTTGGTGCCAGATGGGGTTAAGGTTCTCAGTTCACTTCTTCCTGCT
>NW_006431933.1:1534020-1554670 GCF_000325575.1 Pteropus alecto | reverse complement strand
CGTGAACTGTGGGATGGGCCAGGTTTGGGGGAGTTCCATTAGTGTTTGGCTGGTGTAGGGCGCATATTAGCTAAAAGGTTTTCTATTGTTGGGCCACCCTTTGCCTGGACCTTTGACTAAGGGAAACAGGCTTTCCTTTGTATCTTTTATCTTTTTCTTTCTCTTTCTTTCTTTCTTTCTTTCTTTCTTTCTTTCTCTCTTTCTCTCTCTCTCTCTCTCTCTCTCTCTCTCTCTCTCTCTCTCTCTCTCTCTCTCTCTCTCTCTCTCTCTCTCTCTCTCTCTCTCTCTCTCTCTCTCTCTCTCTCTCTCTCTCTCTCTCTCTCTCTCTCTCTCTCTCTCTCTCTCTCTCTCTCTCTCTCTCTCTCTCTCTCTCTCTCTCTCTCTCTCTCTCTCTCTCTCTCTCTCTCTCTCTCTCTCTCTCTCTCTCTCTCTCTCTCTCTCTCTCTCTCTCTCTCTCTCTCTCTCTCTCTCTCTCTCTCTCTCTCTCTCTCTCTCTCTCTCTCTCTCTCTCTCTCTCTCTCTCTCTCTCTCTCTCTCTCTCTCTCTCTCTCTCTCTCTCTCTCTCTCTCTCTCTCTCTCTCTCTCTCTCTCTCTCTCTCTCTCTCTCTCTCTCTCTCTCTCTCTCTCTCTCTCTCTCTCTCTCTCTCTCTCTCTCTCTCTCTCTCTCTCTCTCTCTCTCTCTTTCTTTCTTTCTGTTTTCCTGTGCCTATTGGCACTTCCAGATTGGAGGCTTCTGAAACCCCTTGTTCAGGATTTACAGGCAGCAATAAGGAAGCTGAGGAAGTTCACTGTTGTGTTGTTCCTCACGTCCTGAGGTACCGAGGCCATTGGCCTTTCTATGGTTCAGTCTTCTTATGCCTGTTTGTTGTGTTATGTACAGAGGTTGTTAGCTGTAAGAGGGAGGGCTTGGGAGGAAAGAGGCGACTCCATCTCCACAGAACTGGGAGTCCTGTTATTTATTTTGGTGCTCAAATTGTCCAGATTTGGCCCCGTGATAGCCCCTTCAAGATGCATCCTGTATCATTCTAATATGTCCCCATCATTCTCTGAGCTCTCCCTTACTTTCTGGCATGAGATATTCCCCATCATTCTCTGAGCTCTCCCTTACTTTCTGGCATGAGATACTTTCCCTGATCCAGCCCTAGAAAGAGCTCTGTATCCTAAAGTGGAGAGTGGTATGTAGAAACCATGATGGGGGCTAGCAGACACCCTCCTCATCTGCCTGGGGCTCCAACACTCAGCTTTTGCTATGTGAAGGACAAGGTTAGATGTGCCTCTGACCATGGTAAGTGCTCCTATGATTATGGTTAGTGCTCCTCCTGTAGCATCTGAGGTCCCCATCAAGTTCTCCAATGACTCTGACCTTTGTTGTTAAGAAGTTATGGGCTTGGCTTTGGGGGTGAGCTTGCACTTTGCCAACTGCAGACTTAACTAGAAGGTTCAGGAAAGATCTAAGGGCTGAACCAATGAATGCCTTAGTTTGCTCAGGGGCAGGGGTTGGGATAGGTAACCTGATGAGCAAGGAGCCTCCTTGTAAGATTAGTATCTTCCTGTTTCCTGGTCAGGAGCTCGCATTCTGTCAGGTCACTGCTGGATGTTGAGCCTGAGGGGTCTGACTTAAAACAGCCAAGAACCTCGCCCCCAGGACCTGCTTGCTTCCACCTTAGGTGCCATGTTGCCTCCTCCAGCATCTCTCACTCTCTTTGCTCCTCTGCCATCTCCCTCTCTCCCAGCCTTTTGGGTCTCATCCAGTATCCCCGGCTATTTACGTCAAACCTGAGCACCGTCTTTCCAGGCCTCCCTCCACCCACCCCAATTCTCTGTCCCTTTGAGTCCGTGGGCATCTCTCATTGGTGCCCACTGGCGCTGTTGAGACTGGCTGGGGCATGCTTGGTTATGCAGCCAGGAGGCATCTTTCGGCCCTTGTGACCTTAACAACAGGATGGGGCTTGTTGGAGGGCTACTGGGAGCTGTGGGAATGGCGAGTTAGTCCTTATCATGGCAATAGTTAACAAACAGGAAAGTATTGAGGGCTTACTAAGTGCCAGTCACCATATAGGCAGCAGATACATGTCCTGTCCTTTAAGACGTCATGAGATCTCAGAATTATCTGGATTTTCTTTTTCTTTTTTTAAAACTTTATTGAAGTATAATCGATATACTGAAAACACACATATTTAATGTATACATCTTGATGAGTTTGGACATAGACATATACCAGTGATATCATCACCACAAGCAAGATGCCAAACATTCATCACCTCTAAAAATTTCCTTGTGTTCTTTATGTGTGAGTGTGTTTCTTTTGGTGATAAGAACACTTAATATGAGATCTCTTTTCTTAATATATTGTAAAGTATACAATACCACATTGTTAACTATATAGGGTACATATAGTTAACTATATATTGGTACTGTATTGTACAGTAGATCTCTAGAACTTATTCATCTTGCATAACTAAACCTTTATACCCATTTAGCAACAATTCTGCATTTCCTCATCCCTCAACTCCTGGCGACCACCATTCTATTCTTTGCTATGACTTTGACTCTTTTAGATACCTCACATAAGTGGAGTCATGCAATATTTGTCCTTCTGTAGCTGGCGTATTTCACCTAGCCTAATGTCCTCTAGGTTCACCCATGTTATCACAAATGACAGGATTTCCTTCTTTTTTTACTTTTTATATTTTTATTTATTTCAATTATAGTTGACATACATTATGTTAGTTTCTGCTGTATGATATAGTGATTAGACATTTATATAACTTATGAAATGATCACCTTGATAAATCCAGTACCCATCTGACACCATACATAGTTATTACAATACTACTGACTATATTCCCCATACTATACTCTACATCCCCATGACTAGTTTGTAACTACCAATTTGCACCTCTTAATCCCCCCTTCACCCATCCACCCCTCCCCAATATGACAACCATCAAAATGCTCTCTGTATCTATGAGCTTGTTTCTGTTGTTTGTTTGTTTAATCTGTTCTCTAAATTCCACATATAACATTTGTCTTTCTCTATCTGACTTACTTCACTCAGCACAATATCCTCTAGGTCTATCCATGTTGCTGCAGATGGCAAGATTTCATTCTTTTTTATGGCTGAATAATATTCCATTGTGTGTGTATGTATGTGTGTCCATTGATAGGCACCCACATTGCCTCCATGTTTGGTTACTGTAAATAATGCTACAGTGAATATATAGCTGCACATGTCCCTTCAAAGTAGTGTTTTGGGTTTCTTACCCAGAAGCGGGATAACTGGGTCCTTCCTTGTCTCTTGTTATAACCTTTGTTTTAAAGTCTATTTTGTCTGGTATAAGTGTTACTACCCCAGCTTTTTTTTTTTTTTGCTTGTTTACATTTTCATGAAACATCTTTTTTATCCCTTTACTTTCAGTCTATGTGTGTCATTCGATCTGAAGTGAGTCTCTTGTAGGCAGCATATATGAAGGTCTTGTTTTCTTATCTATTCAGCCACTCTATATTTTGATTGGAGCATTTGATCAATTTATAATTAAAGTAACTATTGATAGATATGTAGCTATTGCCATTTTATTATACATATTTTTTATCTTTTTAAAGAAGTCCCTTCAACATTTCCTATAGTATCGGCTTGGTGGTAATGAACTTCTTTAGCTTTTTCTTCTCTGGGAAGTTCTTTATCTGTCCTTTCATTCTCAACGATAACTTTGTTAGGTAGAGTAATCTTGGTTCTAGGTTCTGGCTTTTCATCACTTTGAATATTTCATGCCAATCCCTCTGGCCTGCAAAGTTTCTGTTGAGAAATCAGCTGACAGTCTTATGGGAGCTCCCTTGTAACTAGCTACTTTTCTCTTGCTGCTTTTAAGATTCTCTCTTTGTCTTTAACCTTTAGAATTTTCATTATGATATGCCTTTGTGTAGGCCTCTTTGGGTTCATCTTGTCTGGGACTCTGTGCTTCCTGGGCTTGTATATCTATATCTTTCACCAGGTTAGGGAAGGCTTTAGTCATTATTTCTTGACATAGGTTTTCAATTTCTTGCTCTCTCTCTTCCTATGATGTGAATGTTGGTATGCTTGATGTTGTCCCAGAGGCTCCTTAAACTATCTTCAATTTTTTTGGATTTTTTTCTTGTTGCTGTTCTAATTGAGTGTTTTCTGCTACCTTATCTTCTAAATTGCTGATTCGATCCTCTGCTTTATCCAATCTATTGTTGATTCCCTGTGATGTATTCTTCATTTCGGCTATTGTGTTCTTTGTTTCTGTCTGGTTCTTTTTTATATTTTCTATCTTCACTTTTATGCTTTTTATTTCTCTGTTAAAGTTCTCACTGAATCAATCTACTCTTCCCCTAAGTGCATTGAGCATCCTTATAATCAGTGTTTTGAACTCTACATCTGGTAGATTGTTTATCTCCATTTTGTTTAGTTGTTTTTCTGGAGCTTTGTTCTGTTCTTTCATTTGGGACAGATTTCTTTGTCTTTCCTTATTTAAATGACGGCCAGGTAGCGAATTCCGATGGAGATTTCAGACACTCAGACCACTTTGTTAGAGGAAGGAGAATTTATTAGGCCGGCGGAGTGCACAAAAGCACGAGCTCTGTCTTCCAGTCTTAGTAGAGTGGCCTTATGTGGTAGGTTTGCTGTGGGGCCCAGTGGTACAGTCTTCCCCAGTCACCTGAGCCAGGTGTTCCAGATATGTCCCCTGTATGGGTTGTGTGTGCCCTCCTATTGTAGTTGAACCTTGGTTTCCATTTATATGTCAATGGGAGGGATTGACCCTCTGGCTGATTTGTTGTGAAGACTGACCATGACCAGCAGAGGAGCTGTTGTGCAGAGACTGACTCTACAGAGCAGGATTTGCTTTAGCAGGGCTCTGGTGCCTGTCCTGTCTGCCCTTTGAGTGTGTTATCCTCAGAGGTGACCCTGGGTGATACTCTGGCTCAGACTGAAGCCAGCCACTGGATATGCAGGGTGGTGCCTCCTGGAAGTAGCCCTGCTGCAGGCCAAGTTCAGCTGCAGTCAGTGCCCTGTCCAGGGCCACCTGACATGAGCCACCAAGCCATCTGCAGATGGCCACCACCTACACTGGGCTTGGAAGTGCCTCAAGAGGCCAAGTCACAAACTGAGGCCGGTTCCTGCTAGTGCTGGGCTTGGGGCTGCTCAGCAAGAGGTACGGGGCACGCTGAGGCCAGATGTTGTTTGTTTGGGGTTTGTGAACCTTTGAGTGATTTTAGGAAAGTCCGCAGCATGAGCCAAGACAGGCTGTTTGTATGGAAAAGCTACTGGAAGCAGCTTGGATGGACACGTAAATTGGGTGAGGTCTCAGGGAATCACCTGGGCACAGTGACCAGTGTTAGCCAGATTGATGGAGATTCAGAGATGGCGGCAGCCTGGGTCTGCAGGCTGTGTAGGGGTCTCAACAAAGGAACAATGGATTCTGCCAGCACTTCTGTCTGGGAGAAAGCTGCCCCTCCAGCCCTCGCCCCAAAGCCAGACAATTCAATTCCTCCCCATATGTCCCTGGAACCATTCAAGCTGCTCTCCCAGCGCTGGAGCTCAGAGCAAGTAAGTCCATCAGAGAGTAAGTCCACTCCTGGGCTCTTTAAGAGGGATGCTTGGTACTCCCACAGCCCTCCATTTCACTCAGCCACAATCTCTGCTGGTTTTCACAGTCAGAAGTTGTGGGGACTTCTCTTCCCAGTACTGGAACCCTGGGCTGCAGAGCCCGGTGTGCGACCGGGACTCTTTGCTCCTCAGGGAGAACCTCCATAGCTTAGATATTTCTCCTGATTCTCAACAGCCACATGTGGGTGTAGAGCCAGACTGTTTCGTGTCTCCACTCCTTCTATCAGTTTTAGCACGGCCTCTTCTGTGTGTCCCCAGTTTTAGGACTTCTGTTCAGCTGAACTTCAGGTGATTCCCAATAATGGCTATTCTGTAGTTTAGTTGTAATTTTTATGTGGTTGTGAGAGGAGGCACACACAGTGTTTACCTACTCCACCATCTTGACCGGAAGCCCGGTCACATTATATCACATTATTCATTCATCTGTTGATGGGTATTTGGGTTGTTTCTGTATCTTGGCTATCGTGAATAATACTGCAGTGAACATGGGAGTACAGATATTTCTTCAAGATCTTGATTTCATTTCTTTTGGATAAATACCCAGAAGTAGGATTGCTGGATCATATGGCAGTTCTATTCTTAATTTTTTTAGGAACCTTCATACTGTTTTCCATAGTGGCTGCACCATTCTACATTCCCACTGACAAAATACAAGGGTTCCAATTTCTCCACATCCTCGCCAACACTTATCTTTCTTTTTCTGATAATAGTCATCCTGGCAGTTGTGAGGTGATATCTTATTGTGGTTTCAATTTGCATTTCCCTGATAACTAGTAATGTTGAGCACCTTTTCATATACCTGGTGGCCATTTGTATGTCTTCTTTTTAAATATCTATTCAAGTCCATTGCCCATTTTTTATTTTTTTATTTTTTGCTGTTAAGTTGAAGGAGATTCTTATGTATTTGGGATGTTAACCTTTTATCAGATAGACGGTTTGCAAATATTTTCTCCCATTCCATAGGTTGCCTTTTCACTCTATTGATTGTTTCTTTTGCTATGCAGAAGCTTTTTAGTTTGATGTAATCCCACTTATCCATTTTTTTTTCCTGTGCTTTTGGTGTTGAATCTAAGAAATTATTACCAGGCCCAATGTCAAGGAGCTTTCCCCCTATGTTTTCTTCTAAGAGTTTTTCAATTTCAGGTCTTACATTTAAGTCTCTAATCCATTTTGAGTTGATTTTTGTGTATGGTGTATGATAGGGACCCAATTTCATTATTTTGCAATTATTTCACAATGGGGAGGTGGGCCTAAAGATTTGGCCAAAGTTCCACAGTTCCTGGCAAAGCCTTGATCAGGAGAGCTGCCCACCAGATTCTCTGGATGTGCAGAAGGTGCCCTAAGTTACAGCAAGCAGTTCTTGTGGGTTAGATGAGGAGACACTGGAGATTATAGGAAGGAGCAAAGCCTGGGCCAGGGTCACCTATGTCTCTTTCTCCCCAGCAAAGTCAACATGGCTCCGCATTGTCCATCCCTTGGCCTTTCTGGGCAGCTCATAACAAAAGCCCTGAGGAACCTGGGGCTTCCAAGGCTGAGGATTTGAAAGGGGCAAGACCAGCCTCTTCCTGTGCACTTCTCACCCATGTTCTCCTCACATGGGACCATGGCTGCCTGCAACATGAGACACTGACTCCATCAACAGGAGGACAGATCACCTGGACTGCCAAGTCCTTGAGGACAGGATCTGTCTTTTCACTGCAATATGATTTTGGAACAAGTCACAACGGAGTGCATGCAGTACACGCTGAGTATATGATGCTAAAAAAATGTCTCTGAGATGTGCACCCTCATTCTCAAACATCCCCTCCTATATTGTAAGACATGTTTTTGGAGTAGAAGATGCCCTAGACCAGAAGGTGTATGTGTGTGTGTAGGGGGGAGGGGTGGATTATGGTGGATCTCAGACGATCTCTAGTATTCCTGCACTTACACTTCACTGAAGAGATGCTGAGGTTACTAAGGCACATGGGTAGATCCAGAGAAAGAGCTGGGCCAGAAACCTAAGAACCACCCTCAGCCTCCCTCTCCTCTGGCAACTCCTTGACATATCTCTCCTCTTTTTGTCTTCCTTCCTCCTTCTCTTTCTTCCTCTGTCTTTCTCTTTCTCTCCCACCCTCCCTCCCTCTATTTCTCTCACCTCTTTCTCTCCCCCTCCTCTTTATTCATTCTTTTCATACTTTGTCTCTAGAACTTATTCTTTCACTTTCTATATCTTTCCTTTCCTCCCTCCCTCTTCTCTCTCTTCGCCTTTCTCCTCCTTCTCCAAGCAGCCCTCCTGGTGACGTGGCTCTGCTTGGGAGGTCTGTGGGGTCCTTGGGGCAGCATTTGGCAGGGTTCTGGCATCAGCTTTCATGTCTGGCTGCTGGAAGTCATCCACTGCCTGGAAACCATTCCTATGTGGCTTAGGTCAAGCCATCCAGTACCAGGTCTGGAATAGTAGGAGGAATAGCCTGTCCAAACACAAGAGGTGCACAGAAGCATGTGAGTGAGGATTCTGGATGAGACAGGATACAAAATGAACCCCATCTGGGGTGACTTGGCACTGGGTTTGTGGAGGGTCACTGAGTTTTCTCCTGGCCGCACATGGAATGACAGCCTGGGAGCTGGGCCAAGAAAAGGCCCTCGGGCCAGGAGTTTGGCTCAGATTTGAGGTTATTATGAATCCAGGAGTGGGGAGTGTTGATTTCAGGCAGCCTGAACTCTAAAGACCTACAAAGGGCATAGTGGAGGTGCCTCCTCCTGTCCCCCACAAGACCTTCCACTTCTTCCTAAACAATTCTCCTACTGTCTTGAAGTATCACCATCAGGCATTTCCAGAGTCTTGGGCCAAGAAGTGGTGACAAAGATTCTCTCCTTAACCAAATTCTACTCGGGCTCCCCTGAACTTCTTAACTGGGCCTGGACTTTTGGACTTCTGTGTTCCTCTCTGCATTGTCCAATTTTAGCAAGAATCCTTATAAGTCAGTTTAGCTAGAATCCTCCAACCTCCATGTTTGATCAGGTTTCTCATCCTCCACCATTTCCCAGGTGATGTCTGATCACCTGAGCCTGCCTTCAGCAAGAATCCCTTTAGGTCGGTTTAGCCTGAATCCCTTTTATCCCTGATGCTCCCTCTTACTAATTTTCCATCCACTGACACACTCCCTCTCCAACATAAATTCCCACCTGACCATGATGTATTCAGAACTGAACCCAGTTCCATACTGAGGTTTCTCTTCTCCTATTGCACTAGTCCTGAATAAAATCTGCTTTTACCACTTTATCTACTGCAGAGCTCTGGGTTTTCTTTGACAATGGCAAGTCCCCACTGCAGAGACTCCAAGCCTGGGGCCCTCCTGTCTCTTTTCTTTTGCCTTCTGCCCGAAGGAGGGGACTATGAAGGGCCGGGGCTTTGCAGTCCGGCACCTCTTCCCATGACCACAGACAGCGAGAGACCAGGAACCGCAAGGAGGGGTTCCGGGGCCAGGCGGCTAGTGGTTCTGGCTCAAGATTGGCTCTTCTGCCTTAGCAGCGCTTGGAGGTCCCTGGGCCCTGGCCAAGTCGCCAGCCGTCCCCGCCCGCCCAGGCCCCCTCTCGGCCTGCTCATTCCCCTGGGTCTAATGACAGCAGCTAGTTCTGCAAGGGGCTTCTCAACCTAGGACCCCTAAATTAACAAGCGGACGACTAGAAGGGAACTGGGGAGGGTTGGGTGAAGGAAAAGCAGTGGAGATGCAAAATAGAGGAGGAAGCGGAGAAGGCAAAGAGGAGTAAAAGCAGTCGCCCCGTGCAGGTTTACAGTGTGAACGGCAGGGGACGCCAGAGACCGCCTGAGGCTAAGACCAAGCGCCACTGCGGCAAGGCTCCCACCCGGTTCTCCGCAGTACGGAGGGCCGGCCTTTGCCTCTGGACTCAGGGCTGCTCCTCCCTGTTCCGCAGCCACTGCCTAGGTAGATGGCGGTCCTGCATACTCCAGACTCGGCGCCCCCCCCCGCCCGCCCACACACACACGCATCCGGACCAGGGTCCTTAACGTGAAGTAGCATTCCTCCCTTCCTCATCCCGCTCCTCCTCGACTTCCTCCATCTTCTCGTCCATCTTTTCATTCATATTCATCTTCTTTTGCTAGACGATAGATAAATAGAGCGCACGCGCATGTGTGTGTGCGCGCGTGTGTGTGTGTTATCAAGATATTTATTCAAGCTTTATTTGTGAAAAAGGAAACACTTGAAAGAACAGTTGGAGAATAATAATTAAAGAAACCAGGATAGATGGTCTCTATAAAATATGAACCATTTAAAATAGTGTTTATCAAGACTATGTAATATCATGGGAAATGATTTTCATATAATATTAAAGTGAAAAATGCAAGCTACACGTGGATCTCCATGTAAAAATGTTAACTACACATAGAAAAGGAATGACAACAAAGACTCCCCCAAAATATAAATAATGGTTTTCTATAGGTGTGGCAATGCTTTTCCAGATCTTTCACATTTACAGAGTATGTTTAAATTCATACCAAAATAAAATGCAGCCTTCTCTTTTTACGAATAAAGGAAGCAGGTTGCATTCGGCGCTGTAGCTGGGCTGGAGGCGGGAGCCTGGGCAGGGCTTGATTTGGGCACAGAAGGCTTCTCAATGACGCCACGTCAGCGCTTTCCCAGGCTCTTCCACAACGTAGACCCTACGCATCTCTGAAACCCTTAATTCTTTGTTCCCCTTCCTGTGCCCAGTTATCTCTTATTCTTAAGATTCCCCCCTCAATACACACATACACCAAACCTAAAATCTTACTCCACAGACTTAAAATAATCTCTTAACATTTCTCGGCTCAAAATATTTAAAAATTTCAATTGATCTAATGAATTGAAGAAATCTATCTTTGCCTGGCATGCACATTTTGGCCTCAATTTACAGTTTCCTGCTTTTTTTTCCCCATAGGTGTATGTATCAAACAAAGAGGCAGCTTTCCATTTGCAAATCCTTACCCTGCTGATGTTGCTTGTGGTGATCCATGTCCCGGAGCCCTAATGGGGAGTGCAGAGTACCTGGGTGTGTTGCCTTGGACTCAAAGGCTTTGGTGTAATAAATGAGATTGAAGTACAAAAGACACAGAGATAACAAGATGGGTAGCCTCTGATGCTTGATACATCTTTGTGGAATACAATATACATTATATGGCCACCAGTATAAGTTAAAATATTGGCAAACTGACAAGGTTTTAAAAGATATTTAATTTCAAAGCGTATAGTATACTTTACAGTTACCTTCAGGCACTCCCCAGGCTATGGTCCTGTTAAGTAAATTCCACTTGAGTATCTTGGGCCCAGGATGGCAGGTAAGGAATTCATATTCAGCCCTGAGACAGTGCTCCCCACCCAGGTGCAGAACAAACCTGGCATCTTCTGTCCATGTAGGAAAGGACACTCTGTCTTCACTCTTCCAACCCACCGGGCCAGGCAAAGAGTGGTCTATGCTGTGTGTGGTACCTGATTTACAACTCTGGCTATAGGGGGGCTGTGACATAGCTCCTGACAGAGGTAGGCCTGAGCTTCCTGGGGAATGGGGCTGAAGTGACTACAAAATAAACTGGGTTGGGGGTGGCAGTGAGACACAGAAGCCACTCCTATTCCAATTCCTTCACTCCCTTTCTCCTTAGTCAGATCTTCTCCTGTGTTCTCTGCACCTAACCTGTCCCTTCTCTTCCAATTTATCACTGACTGGAATAAATGGAGGGATGAGTCAGTCAGGATCTGGCTGTGACAGAGGAGCTGGAAGGGAGGGCATAGGCCTCTGGCTCTAACATTTCCTGTTACAAATTTGACCCCTGCCTTCAGCTGCTAGACAGAGGGGGTGGGAGGAGGGAACCCAGTGACCAAGAGTCGATTTTGGTCATTTTCCCTCCTTCTCCCAACTGTCTTTTGCTGATATTTCTGCCCTATGTCCCAGAATGACTGGACACTTAGCCCTACTGTCCCCACCAGGACCTCCATCCCGACTCCATCCACTCTACATCAAATTCTGATCCAGAATATTATTAGAATGTGAAACATATGTATCTTGACATCATCAAGAACACATTTCTAACTGTCAAAGTTAAGATTGAAATGGCATTTCGAGTCCCATCTGTTTAAGAGAAGGAATCTAACATACATCTATTGATTGTTATTACGGCCTTCCTCGTTTCTGTTTGTCACTTTTAATATAATCTAGGGTTTATAGTTCATATAGTTATCAATAAAGTGTTTATATAATAATATTTTGATCATATTTTGACATTTGATTTTTAAACTGGATTTAGAATTTTATAAACCATGATTATGTCTAACCTGCTTCAGTCCTCACTGTCAAATCCTGCTGGGACCAGCACTGTTCAGCAGAAGTGTAAACCACATAAATAATTTTAAATTTTCTTATAGCCACATTATAAAAAGTAAAAAGAAACAAGTGAAATTATTTTTAAGAATATATTTCATTTGATAAAAACAGAATGTAAAATGGTGGGTGCCAGGGGCTGGGAGGAAGGGGATGCTGAGTTAATGCAAAAAAAAGTATATATTTCATTTAACCAATGTGAAAAATAATATATGGAGCCACTTTAAAACAGAGTTGGAGCTACCATCCCATGTTTTACTCCTCAAACCTTTGGTATGTTAAAAGTGGGTATATAAACTTTGGACTGAGCCAAAAGCAGCATATATTCTAAACAACTTTGTTATGACTACTGGATGGAAAATTAAAGATATATTTTAGAATTAGCATCACTGTTAGCTTATCTGCATCTATAGAAATTTCTTAATAAAACATGCATAGAAATGCCTTCCTTCTATTTATGTAATTGTTCCCCTTCCCTTTCTTATAACTATTCCTTGTCTTCACCTCCTAATTGGAAAACTATTTGGGTTTCTGCCTGAATCAGTGATTTCCAAATAGCTATTCTTTTGGATCTCAAATAAACGATTGTTACCCCTCACTTTGGCCTTTTATTTCTAGGTTAACACCCAATATGTCCTCAATTATATCATTTCAACATGTAATCAATCTGAAAATATTACAATCATACCACTTTCCTAAGGGAATACATTCTGAGAAATAAGTCGTTAGAGGATTTTGTTGTAGGAACACCACAGAGTGCACTTGCACAAACCTAGATGGTATAGCCTAGACTGTATGGTATAGCCTATTGCCATGTCGGGGGAGGAAGAATAATTTTCCCTTTACTCTTCTGGTTCTTGGCTGAGATATCCCTGTAATAAAATACAGATTAACAAGAGAAAAACAAGCAAAAGTTTAATAACATGTTTACCTCTTGTATACATGGAAGAGACCCAGGAAAAACGAGTATCTCACCAAAATGGCAGAAGCCATCATCTTAAAGACCATCTTCAGCTGAAGACTTAAAAAGATGTTGGGAATGAGGGGAGTCTGTGACCAGAAAAAGGACAGTAAACAAGAGTTGTCAAGCAGATTTAAGTCTTGTCTTGTCTTCTGCACTGATAAGAATTTCAGGAGATAAGGTCATCCTCCTCTTCCTGGTACAGCCAAGGAGACGCCCTTACAAACTATGATTTTTCTTACAAATGTAAATGTCCTTCACAAAGGGTAACTTCTACTTAATTTCCAGAGCTTCTCTCCTGTCTGCTGTTTGTTAAAATTAACAAGCTGAAAATAATCCTTATGCCAAATAGACATATTTTGGAGTGACAAATTCTGTTCCCCTATAGCTCCTAGGCTACAAACTTGTACAGCATGTTACTGTACTGAATACTGTAGGCCAGGGGTACCAGTCTGTAGCCTGTTAGGAACCAGCTGCACAGCAGGAGGGTAAGCAGTGGGCGAATGAGCAAAGCTTCATCTGTATTTGCAGCCGCTCCCCAGTGCTAGCTAGCATCATTGCCTCAGCTCCATCTCAGATCATCAGGCATTTAGATTCTCATAGGAGCACCCGTCCCTGGTGCCAAAAAGGTTAGAGATTGCTGCTGTAGGCAACTGTAACACAATAGTATTTGTGTAATGCATTGTGCTATGACATTAATATGGCTACAGCATCACTAGGTAATACGAATTTTTTGGCTCCATTATAATCTTATGGGTCCACTGTCTTATATGCGGTCCATCCTTGACCTAAACGTCATTATGCAGCACATGACTGTAATGAGATATTATACATCCTTTTTTCATACTAAATCATTGAAATATTGTATACATTCCACATGTCTCAATTCCTGTGGCTAGCAGCTATTGTATTGGACAGTGCAAGTCTATGAATTGTCCATTCTTCTATAGGCAAGACAAGGAATCTTGCACTAACTTAATTTGAAGATAAAATACTGGCATATTATTTTCAACTATGTTATATTAGAGAATAAGCACTTTAGTCACAGGGTGAAAATAGTTGCAACTTTTCTTTATTTCATAGATACAATGTGTTGAAACAAAAAAGAAGTAGCCAATGTTTATGAATGATCTTAAATATATCTATTTTATTACTCATTTTAATAATGGTGACCATTTATTGAGCACTTGCCTCTTGCCAGCTCATGTATATTTTATGGGCCTTCTGGAAGCACATTATTAAGAACATGGGCCCTGGAGGCAGACCGTCTGTGGATTAATCTTGGTTCAATCATTTATAAGTTGTGTAATTTTGAATAAGGGCATTGACGGCTCTAATTCTGTTTGCTCACTTATAATATGGGGATGATAATAATGCCTACTGCATGATTGTTGTGAGGATTTAGTGAGGTCATTTTTATTAAGACCATGCCCATTGTCTGGTTCATAGGAGCCCTTCAATGAAAGTTCATCTGTTACCATTAGTATCCTACTCAATCTTATGACAACCATGCCAGATAGCTAAGTAATATTGCTGTGGTTGAGAAGTGAGAAGATGGGGATTAAGTAGCTTTCCTGAGGTTATAGGAGCTGTTAGACAATGAAACTGGCTTTTAAACCTGTTGTCCTGACCCAGAATCCAGGGTTTTATCTCTCACAATACCCCTACCCCCATCTCAGTTCTCATCATGAGCTAAGCAGAAGAATTGGTTACATATGATTTAGATGCATGCAACACAGAGGCTTCTTACAGGGTTTTAATATGAAAACTGAAGATGAGTAATTGCAGAGCCTTTGAGAAGCAAATGACTCCAAAAATTAAATAGAATAATTATAAATAATTTTTATTGATAGGACTTTTGGATACTTTTTTCAAAATGGGAATGGCAGTATAACTTTTTCTGTTCATAAATTGATTCTGGTTAATTATAAATATTCAGAGTAAACAAAACAGCATAAAGCATTTTTAAAAGACACCTATATTCCCATTACCCCGATAAAATCACCGGACTTGTTTTCCCTATATATTTGTAGACTGACAACAGAGAAACAGACCAACAGAGAAAGTACACATAGAAATGAAACTGGAGAGATTGTGTGTGTGTGTGTGTGTGTGTGTGTGTGTGTGTGTGTGTGTGTGTAAATATTTACAATATCAGGACCAGAGGATTCTGGAAACTGCCATCCTGTGCATCATGGTTGGCCTGGCACTGACCTGACCAGGTTTGGAGTTAAATTAAGTGGCAAGGGATGTTCAGAGCTAGGAGGTTAGCCTGAGGTGGGCAGTCCATGGGAAGGGGAGCCAGACCATTGGGAGGGGCTGGGCTAATTTGGGTCTGGCTAAGGTGCAAGTGGTACCTGAGATCCCCACATGTACTTTGATGTCTGGGACATTGTATCCCTGTGTAATGACCAATGCTTCATACATTTACATTCCCAGTTGCTGACAGGTAGGCCTTGCCTCTCTCTCTCTCCACCCCCTACGCCATAGGCCATCGGCTGGTCCTTAAGGGTTCCTGAGTTTCAGACCCAGGGCACTGGCTTCCCTACCCCTGCCCACACTTTTCCATTTTCTTAGGTCACTCAAATTATCCAGTTTGAGGATGCCAATCTGTTTTCTGCCAGGACCCTGGCTGTCAGGATAGAAATATCCTAAAAGTATTTTTATTATTCACATTCCCTTCTCATATGCTTTCACATACCTATTTTGATATATTGTGTTGTCATGATGCAACTGAATTTTTCAGGTTCTGCATTTTCTACTGCATTATTTTAATGTACAAGTCGAGTTTATATTAGGGTTCACTATTTTGTACATTTTATGGGTTTGAACAAATGTATAATGACATGTATCTGGAATTACAGTATCATACAGAGTAGTTTCACAGCCCTAAAAATCCCCTGTGCTCCACCTATTCATCCCCCCCTCCCCATGAAACTCTGGCAACCACTAATCTTTTTATTGTTTCTGTAATTTTTTAATGGTTTTTATTTTAATCAAACACATAACAAAAATTACCATCTTAACCATTTTTGAGTGTACAATTCAGCAGTGTTAAGTATATTCACATTGTTGCATAACAAGTCTCAAGAACTTTTTCATCTTGCAAATTGAAAGTCTATACCCATTGAACAACTTCTCATTTCCCCCTCCCCTCAGCCTTTTGTAACCACCCTTCTACTTTCTGTTTCTATGAATTTGACTACTCTAGGTACCTCATGAAAGTGGAATCATACAGTATTTGGCTTTTTGTGACTGGTTTATTTACTTAACATAGTGTCCTCAAGGTTCATCTATGTTGTAGCACATGACAGCATTTCCTTTTTTAAGGCCAAATAATATTCCATTGTACGTATATACTATATTTAGTTTTTCTATTCATCCATTGATGGATTCTTGGGTTACTTCCACCTCTTGGCTATTGTAAACAATGGTGCTATAAACATGGGTGTACATGTCTCTTTGTTTTGCTTTTTCCAGAATGTCATGTAGTTGGAATTATACAGTATGTATCCTTTTCAGATTGGCTTTGCTCACTAAGCAGTACACATTTAAGGTTCCTCCATGCTTTTTTGTGGTTTGATAGCTCATTTCTGTTGTTCCATATCTTTGTCAACATTTGGTATTATTAGTATTTTGGATTTTAACCATTCTAATAGGTGTTTAATGCTATCTCACTGTTGTTTTAATTTGTAATTCCCAAATGACATATGGTATTGAGCATTTTTTCATATGCTTATTTGCCATCTGTATATATTCTTTGATGATTAGTATTTTGGGGAGATCTGTAATGAAAATCTGTGGGGTTCTATGCAGCTATTGGCTGTCTGTTGGGTCAGAGGTAGGAGTCTCTGGATGTCAGGTTTTAGGTGTCCATTGGGTCAATGATCTGAGATCTGTTGATGTCAAGGGTTGGTGGTCTGTGAGAGTCAGGACATAGACTGCTGTTGCTTAAAGCAACTGAGGGCCTGTGAGAGTTGTTAATTAGGGAAAATGAGAGGCCAATGGAAGTCAGTGATTATAATTGTCTACAAAGTAGTGATTGAAGGGAGTTTGGGATGTAGATGCTCTGGGGGTCAATGATTAAGGGTTGCATGACTAGTGACTTCAGGATGGCTTATGTTCTGTGTGGTCTCTGTGGGGCCTTAGTCTTATTAAATCTATCTGTTAGTGATTAAGGGTCAATAATTAAGGAGTTTGGGGATCAAGCAAATGGGTTTCTTGGGGGACATAGATGGAAGCCATCCTGGATCAGTAATTGTTATTAAAGTCCAGATTCTGGGATCGGTGTTGCTGAACACGTAATGCAGTGATTAGGAGGTTTTGGGAATCAACAGATGGAGCATTCTTGGTGATCATTTATTGTGTGTGTAGTGGGTCAGTGATTCACAGCCCAGCAATGTCAATGACTGCATTCCTAGAAGAGAGCTTTAGAGAAATAAAATATATAACCCCTAAACATCTAGAACTTCTTTGTTGTGGGGGACCATATTGTACATTGTAGGTTGTTTAGCAGCACCTGGACGCTACCCATTAGATTCCAGTAGCATCATCATTCCCTCGTTGTAAAAACGTAAAAGTGTCTCCAAACATTGCTGAATGTCCTGGAACAGGGGAAAGGCAAAATTGCCCCCTGTTGAGAAACACTGGTCTAGAAATAAGACCAAAAAAATTGCACTGAATGTAAATGATTAAACTCATATAATAATGACAGAGAATCTCAGATTGGATATACAAATGAAATACAACACTTGAAATAGAAAGGTTAAAAATAATAAAATGGAAGAAGTTTTTCGTAAGCATATTGGGTCTAGTTATGCAGTTCCTTGTTACCTTGCACATTCCAATTTGGGGATGTGGCTGGATTTCTAGCATTCCTAGAGGTTAGAAGTTATGGGAAATTCAGTTCTGAAATACAGGGAAGATAATGGTGAGATGTCGTATTCAGGAAGAGCATGTGGTTGATTGGAAAGTTTGGAGTCTTAATCATGCTGATAGCAGGCAATAGATGTTTTGTTTTGAGCATGTCTGTGAAGAGACAAACATCCTTGCCTCTGTGAACTACCTTGATTTTCATTTAAGGTTTTGAGCTGGTGGCAGTATGCTGCTTTCTTCTATTATTTTTGCTTGTATAAAACTTGAGGTGGACTTCTGCTTCTGGCATGATGGAGTAAGGAGGCTGACCAATCCTTTCCTTCAAAAACAATTCTGAAAGCTGGAGGGAAACCTCAAAAACAACAATTTCAGTACTCTGGAATTAGACAAATACTCCAAACCGAAAAGTGTTTTATTCATCAAAACTGCTAAATTTTGACTCAGAGCAGTTTAGTTTGTGGTGTTTTTTTCCAGTGTGACTCCCATCCTTCCTCAAGCACTGTTGGTATAGTAGTTCAACTGTAGTTCATACTACAGCAGGGCAGACCAGGAAAACAGCAAGCTTTACCACAGCTGCTGGAGATAGCTAACATGATTTGGAGCATGACAAGTTTAAGTGACTATCTCAGCAGCAAGCAAAAAAAGGAGGACAGCAGTGCCATTAGCCAGATCTTACAGCCCGCTGGGGTCAAGCAATGGACTGGTCTGCCAGGAATTTAAATGGAGATCTGGGAAGTGAGACATCTACAGGGGACCTGATAAATGTTCCTTATGTCTTGGGCAGACTGGAACCTATGTGCATGTGTAGTAGAGATCAGAAGAGACCTAAACCGTCCACATATCTCTGGCTTACTGAGCCTGTGTATGCACAGTGGAGATACAACCAAGCCCACTGAAAATATAAAAGCCAGGGCAGCTTTGTATAAGTCCTGAGGCTTGAATGTGTTCTCCAGCAGTAAAGCAACTCAAACATGGCTTGACATGTTTTTGCATAACCTCTGATCGGTCTTTGGCTGAACACTAAGCTGTACAGACATGAGGATGACCCCTTGAAAGCAACACTTAAGTACAAAGAAAAAAAAACAATAAAAAAGATCTAAGCAGAGACACCTGTGGCTACACATCGCAGGGAAGAAGACTTCACAGCTTTAGCTCAGCTATAAACATGGACAAAATGCATGGACCAGCTATTTGAGGGCTCTGAAAAATAAATAGTGTCAGAAGGACTAGGGAAGACCAGAATTTGAAGTTCCATTTAAATGGTGGTGAGTTTAACCATTTTTTTCATCCAGTATTCAGCCTCAACTAAATGCTGGTTGAAACCAGAAGTGAGCACTGTGGTGCAGAGATCCAGGAGAAGCCCTTTAGTTCTAGCTTGAGAAATAGACAAATGAATGCCTAAAACTCAGAGAGAGTGTGGAAATCCTCCGCTATTCTATTTTCTCTAGTCTCCTGTGCTCAGATCCCTAAGGAATCCCATGATGCATTGGCAATGGCCAAAGGACACCTCACAGGAACCAAAACTCTAAGGGAGGGTAAACTTCCTCTCCAGTAGGTGGAGCTGTGGTCCCAGGAGGGGGCACTTATCTCTTTCTAGAGGAAAGGACTTGGTAAAGCGATCTCATAAAATTGTTTACGAACTCCATGGGTCACTAAAGTTTTTTGTAAATGGCCAAGCAGTAAATATTTTAGATTGTGCATCATACAGTCTTTGTCACAACTATCCAACTCTGCTGTTATAGCAGGAAAGCAACCAGTACATGAACAAATGAATGTAGCAGATTCCAATAAAATTTTATTCACAAAAACAGGCAGCAGGCTGGTTTGGGCTCATGGGCTGTAGTTTGCTGGCCTCTGCCACAGAGAAATGAAAACTTATGAGCACACCAAAACCTGTACATGGATGTTTATAGAAGCTTTATTCATAATTGCCCCAAACTGGAAACAACCCAAATGTCTTTTCATGAGTGAATGTATAAACAAACTGTGATACATTCACGCAATAGGATAAACAAATAATCTATCACTGCTTAGCAATAAGAAGGAATGAACCATTGATACATACATCAACATGGATGAATCTCAAAATATTATGCTGAATGAAAGAAGCCATACTCAAAAGGCACTGTAACTTGAGCAGATTTTCCTGATTATGACATTCTGGTGTTTTTGTTTTTGTTTTTAATTATATATAGAGAGAGAACGGATCAGTAGTTGCCAGGGGTTGGGATGAGGAGGAGGTTTGCTTATAAAAGAGAAGCATGAAGGAGTTTTTTGGGTTATGAAACTGTTCTGTATACTGACTTTGGTGATGGATAAATTAATTAATACATGTGTTAAAATTCATTGACCTGCACACTAAAACAAGTCAATTTTACTGTATACAAATTTTAAAATAATACTCTTGAGTAAAGAAAATAAAAATAGATTATAGGTGAACTAAAATGCTGATTATAAAAATGCTGGAGGACAATATAGAACATTACTAAATAATCTCAGATCATAGAAGGCTTTTTATAGTAAGATATGGAATACAAAAACCATAAGGGAAAATATTGACAAATATTACTACTTCTAAATTTAAAATACCTGTGCAATAAAAGATAATAAATAACATAGAAAGTCAAGCAATTAAAGTAAAAATGAAGATTAATATCCAGAATAAAAAATTACAACCAACCAATAGGAAAAAGATTTTAAAAACCCAATAAAAATGGGTAAACTATATGAATAGGCAATTTATAGCAAATGAAATAGAAATATCCAATAAACTTAAGAAATTATGCTCAGCATTAGAGAATGCAATAGTATTTAGAAAAAAGCAAATTAAA
>NW_006431933.1:1527574-1533944 GCF_000325575.1 Pteropus alecto | reverse complement strand
CACTCATAAACATAAACTGGTTCTACCTTTTGGAGGATAATTTGGCAGTTTGATTAAAATTAATAGTGCCCATCTTTGTCCTAGGAATTCTATTTGTATATATCCATTCTTCTAATAAAATATTCACATGTGTACCCATAGAATCATATACCAGGGAATTTGCTGAGCATTCCAGTGAAAAAAATTAGAAGTGACCTAAAAGTTCACTAATAGGGAAATAGCTGAATAAACAGTGGTGATTCCTACTATGGAGTGCTGACAATGTAGCAGTTAAAAACTATGATGTTGGATATTAGCTTCTTGTTGCTGCTGTAACAAATTACCACAGAGTTTGTGGCTCGAAACAGTACAAAGTTATTATCCTACAAATTTGGAGGTCAGAAATTCTAAATGGGTCTCTGGGCTAAAATCAAGGTATTTGCAAGGCTGCATTCCTTCTAGAGGCTCTAGGGAAGAATTCATTTCTTTGCCCTTTCTACCTTCTAGAGGTGACCTGTATTCCTTGGCTTATGGCCCCATCTTCTATTTTAAAAGGCAGTAGCATAGAATCTTCCAGTCTCTCTCTCTCTCTCTCTCTCTCTCTCTCTCTCTCTCTCTCTCTCTCTCTCTCTCTCTCCATTCTACTCCTCTATTATAAGGACCCTTGCCATTGCATTGGACCCACCCAGATAAACCAAGATAATCTCCCCACTTTAAGATAATTAACTAATCATATCTGCAAAGTTCTTTTTGCCATGTAAGGTTGCATATTCTTAGGTTTCAAGGATTGGGATGTAGATATCTTTGAGGGGATCATTATTATGAGTACCACAGTTAGATTTATATGTATCAATATGGAAATGTCTCTGAACCACATTTATT
Organism: Pteropus alecto; assembly: GCF_000325575.1. Lineage (NCBI taxonomy): Eukaryota > Metazoa > Chordata > Mammalia > Chiroptera > Pteropodidae > Pteropus > Pteropus alecto. The sequence goes on along the minus strand of NW_006431933.1, from coordinate 1,533,083 downwards.
TCAATTATATTTTAATTAGAAAGCAATTTGCAGAAAAATAAGAATATTCCTATAAGTATAGAGATGTATTATAAAGTTGTACACCTGAAATTTATATAATGTTATTAATCAATGTTACACTCCAATAAATTTAACTTGAAAAGAATAATCCTATAAAAGGAGAAAACACAAGTAAACTATATATTTTTCTATGTACAATATATATGTAAATGCATAGAAAGTGATCTGGAAGGATCTCCAGTAAACTGACCCATGACAATGACCTCTGGTATGGATTCTAGGATTGCGCTGGGTGGTCAAGTGTAGGACAGTCAGTTCTGATTGGAGCAGGTCAGAAAGCTACAGGAGAGATTTCTTCAAGCAGAAAGAATGAATAACCTACTTTTATTATTTGAAAGAATGGATTCTAGCTAGACTATCTGGATTTAAATCCCAGTGCTACCACTTGCTAGCTAGCCTGTGGTTTAGGATGATGTGAGATAATAGAAAATATATATTGGTCTCTGCTCCCAGTTCCTGGCACACAGCTCTGAAAACAATTGTAATTTCTTAAGCAATTAAGAGCACTAGAAGCATCTTTTGTTCTAATATTTGGTCTTCAGCTTCAGTTCCTGACATAGGGCTCCTGAAACCCTTGAAATTTTCTAGGTTATAGGAGTGTCTTTTGTTCTAATGAGGTGACTCTTGGTGGGTGTCTGGATGGCTCCTGGATAAGGATTGGTCACCAGAAAGACCAAGTCATGATTAGAAGCTTGAAATTTTCAGACCCCCTACTCCCATTCTCCAGAGAGAAAAGAAGGGCTAGAAATGGAGTTAATGATTAATCATGCCTATGTGAGGAAGCCTCCATAAAATCCCAATAGTATGGGGTTTCAAGAGCTTCCAGGTTACTAAATACTTAGAGGTGCTGCATGCACAGTTGCAAAAATGTCAAGACAAAACATCCCCGATAGGCCAGGACTCCACCAAGAATCCCCCAAAGACTTATAAGACCCAGTGTCTCCAGTTGATAGGCAAAGCCTGGCTCAGTGAGTAGTGAGCCCTAGAACTAGGCCATACCCCAGCCTAGCCCAAGCTTGGCTATCCCCATAACACAGCCCACACCAAGGTGATGACTCACATCCCAAAGCTGGGATGCCAGCATCTCTCCCTGGCCTGGGGCTTAGACCCCAGAAGGAGCGAGCAGCTGAGAACTATCCTTCCCTCAGAAGGAACCTTCAGAGCCAAGTTTATGGCATCTTCCCAAATGTATACCCTACTTGGTCTTCATCAGATTTATGAAACTAAGTGCACTTGTGATTTGTTTGTCCCTAGCTCTGATGCCATATGCCAAGGGCAGGCCTCTGAGGTGGTGGAAATGGTTGGGGTAGGGGGATAAGTTCATCCTCACTCTCTAGAAGTTTTCCCTGTGTATATGAAAAGGTAGCACTAGATCTAAGCCCCCTAACCAGGAATGAAATCCAGTGTAACCACTGCTAGAATCCAGAGTTCACTCGCTGCTCTGAGAAGCAGGCAGCTGGGGCAGGTGGGTGAGCAGTGCCAGGTTCTGCCCTTTCCTAGCCAAGACCTTTAGCCTGTCCCTTTTTTCTTGGCCTTCTTGGTCTCCTCAGTTGAAATTGAAATGGAAGAAGCAGATGAGTTCTGGAGCATTCTCCATCCCCAAACTTGGGCAGCTTCCCCAGGCTTCCAGCAGCTCTCAGACAGAGCCCAACAAAGGAGTGAGTAATTCTTTTTAAAGAAAGTGCATGGGGCAGCTCCATAGTGTAGTGGTTAGCATGTCTGTTTTATACGGTGGAAGTGGCAGGGGGATTAAAGAAGGGAAAAAAAGTGCAACTTCACTTGACTAAAAGTGTGGCTCTTTCAGAGCAGACCCCTCAGGAAGCCAGCTGGTATTTTGTAAGGACTGCCATTTCTTCATACTCCTTCCAGACAGATTTTCAGATGTAGCTTCAGAGCCATTGAAAACCAGCCTTTTCCCTCTTTAGTCCCAGCTTATGAGAGACTCATCTCACTTATATCACCCTGCTGGCCCCCTGACCAAGCATGACAGTTGACAGAATACAGGTCCACCTTCGGCAGGTAGATGTAGTGCCAACAAAAGCAACCAGAGCATGCATTGAACCCCCCACCCCCACCTCTGCCACTTATTAGTTTCCCTGATTCTGGGGCTAGAGCACAGAAATTTCAGGTTGTACCCTGGTTAGGGGAGTCGTGTTAGGCCTTAATACTATAACACTAGTCCATGCCCTCCACCCCAATGAAACTCATGTACTAGTGAGAGAGACAGTCAAAGTGACAAGTCAGTGTTGTGATGGGAGCACAGCTACAGGTTGTATCCAGGCCTGGGATGTGGGAGGGCTCTTGAAGAAGAGAGATCATTGAGCTGGTTGTCTGCAAGACAAACCTTGCTCTCTACTTACTCCATGGAGGGCCTGTCAAGAGCAGCCCCACCCCACCATTGGGCAAGCTCAGTTAGGCTGTGCCTTGATATGGACAGGTGCTCTTCTGTACCACCATCAAAACCCACCATCTGGTGATATATGATGATGGCTGGTACAGATCTGAAGGCCACATCTAGGCATGGAAACTCAAAGCTCAGGGCTTGTGGCTGGGAGGCCCCATGACCTGGTTTCCCAGTTCCTCCCACCTGTTCTTCCTGCTGCTTTCCCATTATCCTCCCCTGTTCTAGGGGTGGGTGACTTTCTTTGCTTGGGTGCCTACATCCTGGACAGAGGATGGGGACTGTTACCAGGCTCTCCAAGTGGTTCTGGTACTCAGCCCAGGGCAGCAAGTATGAGCCCTGCTCTCACAGGCTCTTGTGAGCAGAATAGAGCTGGACCCGGTGGATTAGGGCACATAGCAGGGCTTGGGTTTCAATCCTGGCTCTGCCGCTTGACCACTGTGTGAGATCCTTGCTGTGCTGACCTCTCTGGGTCTATTTCCCCATGGGTAAGACGACATAAGACACCTACTTCTTAGGGCTGCCATGAGGCTGAAATGAGACTATGTGCATGAACCACTTCCCATAGCACCTGGCATTCCCAAGTGTGCCTTCAGTGTGTATTCAGTGCTGCTGCTATCTTCTGACACAACTGACCGGAGTCTCTCCTCCCATTCCCAATGACATGGGGTCATTTACAACCTAACATTTACAATGTGTAATGTTTACAATTATTACTTTCTCACTCACACTCAAAAAAAAAAAAGATGGATTGATGGATAGAGGGGTGGAGAGATGGAGAGATATAGCAAGTGTAACAAAATAGAGATAAAGCAAACTACTGATATAACAAATATAGCAAATTGTTAATTACATAATGTAGATGATAAGTATATAGGCATTCACTGTACAGTTCTTTGAACTATTCTGGATGTTTAAAATTTTTCATAATAAAATGTTGGAAAAAACTAATAAAAATAATTTATGAAAAGTATGAAACAAAAAAAGCAAATTGATGAGAATTATTAGAGCTGGGTAACAGTTTATAGGAGCTCATTATACCATTCTTTTATTTTGTGTATGTTTGAAAATTTCCAAATTACAAAAACTTTTTAAAATTTTACTGGGATGCAACACTATGCTAAGTGAAATAAGCCAGTCAGAAAAAGACAAATAAGATAGTCACAAAAAGGCAAATACTGTATGATTCCAGCAATATGAAGTACCTAGAGTTGTCAAATTCATAGAGACAGAAAGTAGAATGGTGGTTACCAGGGGCTAAGGGAGGAGGGAAATGGGGAGTTGGTGCTTAATGGGGATAATTTCAGATTTGCAAGATGAAAAAGTTCTGGAGATTGGTTACACTACAATGTGAAAACACTTAACACTACTGAACTGTACACTCAAAAATGGGAAAGATGGTAAATTTCATGTTATGTGTATTTTATGACAATTTAAAAAATTTTTATACTGGGCAAATATACTATGGGGGCACTTGATACAGGCCACAGTGCTAGATACAGTATATAAAGTTCAGAAAAAATCCACTCTAGATTTTAGTCACAATGAAATACTGGAAATACCATGAAATTCTGAGTAAAATTAGCAAGTTTCAATTCCAGTTCTTACTCTTTTTAAATGTAAGAATAGAAAGAAGTTATTTAATTTTCACTTATTTAGAGATGAGTATGAAAATTTCTATTGGTCAATGCAAAGATATTTTTAGACAAAGAAGATAGAGAATTTGCCATCAATGTTCTGGGCTTGAGGAAAATATGCAACAAAATTCTTTAACTTTAGGACAGAAATCTCAAAATAAGAAGAAAACAATATCAAGCAATAACTCTTGTGACATGTGCATAAAATGAAATCTAACTGGATGATGACTGGGCATTTAAGATATTCCCTACTATAAGGGGAAACCAATAATAGCCTAAGACTTGAATTTTTTATTAAAAAATAAAGTATAGATGTAAAAAGTCATATAATACAAAGTATAGCTTTAATGATTATTATAAGGCAAACTCCTTTGTAACCAGTACTGAATTCAAAAAAGAACTTTGTCATTCACTGCAGAAGACCCATCTAATTTCAACCCGTCAACCATTATTCTGACTTTATAGCAATTATTTTGCATTTTTATCATTATATCACCCAAGCATACATCCCAAACATTGTAGTTTATTTAAAAATTGTGAGATTTTTAAGCCTTTTTATTCTCAAGTTTCTCATTCAAGTCTGAATTTTCCACAGCCTAGATTTGGATAACTATATACGTGTGGTGCAGTGTATAGAAACCCTACACTACTCCTTCTGTGTTTCTCCTTTATTCTCTTACTACTATCACACTCACAACGCTTCTGACACTAGGCATGTGTGGGATTTTTCCATGCCAAGCAATTCTCTATAACACCGGCTGGGTGTCCTACAATTCAATTCAATTCTGATACTATCTACCTAGAAATAGCATCAGATTCCACAAGACTGCCCTCCTTCACTTCAGATGCCAATAGCAAGTTCAGGTTGTCACCTGTGCTTCTGGTGACTCCCTCTTTGGGTTCAATTAATTTGCTAGAGCACCTCACAGGAAACCGGTTTACTTACTGTTTACCAGTTTATTACAACAGAATATGTAGGAAGAATATGTTTCCTTGCCTTCTCCAAGCATGCCTCTCTCCAGCACCTCTACATGTTCGCCAACCTGAAAGTTCTCTGAATCCCAAGCAATTGGGATTTCATGGAGGCTTCATCACGTAGGCATGATCGATCATTAATTTTATTTTCGACCCCTCTCCCTTTTCAGGAGAATAAGAAATGAAGCTAAAAATTCCAAGCTTCAAATAATGGCTTGATCTTCCTGGTGACCAGCCCCTACCCAGGAACCCACCTAGAGTCACCTTATTAGAACAAAAGACACTGCTGTCACCCAGGAAATTCCAAAGGATTTAGGAACTCTGTCAGGAACCGAGGTCAAGGATCCAATATTAGAACAAAAGATGCTCCTAATGCTCTTATCACTTAGGAAACTATAAGGACTTAAAAAGCTCTATACCAGGAACCAGGAGATAT
>NW_006431933.1:1515609-1527540 GCF_000325575.1 Pteropus alecto | reverse complement strand
GCAGTTCAACATATTTCTCTGTACTCTGTTTTCTGCAAATTGATAGCTGGATGCAGAAGTCAGATCTGTTCAGGTTTGATCTCTTTAGCAAAACTACAGGTAGTGGCATGTCTTCTCATCAGGGGGCATATAATGTGCTGTGTCATTCTTTTTGTGACGATAGCAGCTGAGATGCTCAATGCCTAGATCCATTCATTGGTGGTTGCAAAATGGTGATATTCAAATTTTAACAATATTTTTTGTTTATTAATTGCAATATTTTTATAGAGAAGCTTTCACTCATTTATCATCTGGTTACTGAAGCCACTTTTTATATAGGAAAAGCAAGATAAATGCTTTATTCTTTTCCCTTTATTTACCAATTTTCAAGAAATTGACTTGGTTTCCTATCATCCTCCAGAAGTTACTAGATCATTGTGAATTCATTAATTTAAACAAATTAGATGGATTTCAATCAAATTGCAATTATTTTCCTGATGCTCCAATTGTCTCATCTGTGGCCAGTGGGAGATTCTTGAAGATGGGCTGCCAGGTCCTTTAGCCATGATCTTGTAAGCCTTGACAGCTTCCTTACAATCTGTTATGATGATAAGATTCCAGGGTTATCTTTACATTTCCACTTCCAGACCTGGAATCAGCTATTTCTCAAAAAAAAAAAAAAATGCTGTTTGTTTCCCCATGGGAAATGGTATTTCAAGGCCACAATCTAGGTGCCAGGGTTGCTCATTACTACTGAGTTGGTCTTTGTTTCTAGGCCTCTTCAGCAGACAGGGCTAGAAACCTCATGGGCACACAGACATACACGCACACATTCTTTTAAAAAAAAAATAAACTATCTTATGAGATCGTAGTATTTCCAATTCAAATTCAGGAATATAGGTTGTTTTTTACTTAACCTATTCTACATTGTATCTGTATTTCCTTACACACCAAAAATACAGGTTCTCAAAGATATTACAGGATGATAAAATATCTTGTGATTATTCATTTACTTTATCCCTATTGTGTTAGGGATACTTTTAAAAAAAAAATTAAAAGTGCAAGATTCTTCCTGACCTCAGTTATACCCTATAAAGGTCCTAGATTTCACCAGTTAAAATAAATCCTATTAACCACAAAGATCTTAGAAAGCGAGGTGGCTTCCTCCTTAAATTTCTATATTAACTCCTTTTCCCTGGTTTGTAGCATCCATTCAGACACAGCATACTCTGGTCAGTAAATGGAAGCTGACATGAAAACCTTCCAGGCTGAGGCAGTTTTGGTATAGTTAGAGCGCACACACAGGGAAGTACAATCCCAGAGGGCACATGCGGCACTCTGGAAATGAAGGGTGCCTAACAATTTTTAGGGCACCCAGAACAGGACAGACATTAATCAGGCAGTGTGGGTTAATAGGGCCCCCACTATTCCTTCTCTCCATGGAGCTTCCCACCTAGTCCAATCCAAGTAATTCAGTTTAGTCCTTAGTATCAGAGGGATTGCCTGAAAGCATCCAGTTTTGCTTGTCTGTGACATCTGTCATCCCTCTCACAAGTGTGGACAACATCTGGAGGTGTTCTGTGTGGAAAGTGCAGGGACTTCTGCCACCCTGCTGTCTCATTATCAGGCTCTGTCAAGTGTGATTTAGACTCAGCAGTCAGTTTGAATTCAACATGCTCACAGAGGCTTGGAAATGAAATGCAATGAGGCATTTTTCTTCAGGAAAATGGGAAAGCTTCCAGCAGCAGTTCAGAAAAACAAAGATCATTAATGCCCTCTCTACTCCCTGGCACTTCCCCAGTTTTTCATTTGTTTGTTTGTTTGTTTGCTTGTTTAATTTTTCCATGGTTACAACATTAGTGTGTCTCACTCAATGATCATAACCTTACTTTTCCCAATTATTTTACTCTCCTCCAAACCTTTTGTCTGGAAGGGTTGTATGCAAGAAGAAATATTTTCTCAGGAAAACATTTTTATATAATTTAACCAGAAAGACACATCATGTTCAGGAATTGGTCAGGAAGAATCTTGCACTTTTAATTTTTTTTTTCAAAATGGGTTTACATAACCTCCCACTCCTTTGGTCCTGATCATTTCTTCCAGTGAATAGCCTAGGAAAAAAATCAATCTCTTGCTGAGGCAGTTGCATTTAATAATCAACACTTCATAAAGGTGTGTGTAGCAAGAGAGGCAAGGGAAATAGAGTCAGGCTCGCAGTTCATTGGTTCAAACTGCAAGTAAAGTCAAACATAGAAAGTCAACAGCAGTGAGACATCTCCCAGAGGGGGTAGGGAGTCTGATCTGTACAGAGTAAGTGAAGGAGTCACACTCCCTGTGATGTCCTCTCCTAGCCTGCAGCGTTCAACAGTAACCACAAGTTAACTAAACAGTCTCTATCAGAAATATGGAGCCGATCAGCAGCTCAGTTGTAGAGAATAATCCCTTTCCTTCAGCATTTGTATGCTATTTAAATATCATATTCATTCAACATCCGTGATATTTTCATAGTTCATAGCCCTGCAGTCTAAGTAGGCAACTGTTCCAGAATTTGAGTTCTGTTCTTTGAGATGTGCTTTCAGTAAGGCACAGCTCACAATGGGGCTAAAACTGCTGCAGAAGACAGTTTCAGGTTTCAGCTTAGTCAGGGCAATTAGGATCCGTGAATCCAGGATTTTTAAAAAGCCAGTGGCTTTTCCATCAATAGACAATTGGATAAAGAAGTTGTGGTACATATATACAATGTAATATTACTTGGCTATTAAAAATTGAAATCCTACCATTTGCGACAATATGGATGGACCTAGAGGGTATTATGCTAAGTGAAATAAGTCAGAGAGACAAATACCATATGATCTCACTTATATGTGGAATCTAAGGAACAAAATAAATGGACAAGCAAAACAGAAACAGACTCAGATACAGAGAACAAACTGATGGCTGCTAGGTGGGAGGGCAGTTTGGGGACTGAAAATGTGAAGGGATAAGAAGTATAAATTGGTTACAAAATAGTTACAAAATAGTCACTGGGATGTGAAGTACAGCATAGGGAATACAGTCAATACTATTGTAATAACTATGTGTAGTGCCAGGTGGGTACTAGACTAATTGGGGGTATCACTTTGTGAATTATATAAATGTCTAACCACTATGCTGTTCACCTGAAACTAATATAAAATAATATTGAATGTCAACTCTAATTGAAAAAGAAAATTAACTTTTTAAAAAGCCAGTGGCTTTTTTTTCAGTAGCAGCAAAGCCAAGACAAGGAAGGGCTCGATAAGCTGTGTTCCCAGCCTAAGTGACAAGTAAAACTTTCCTAAAATCTCTTTGTACCTTGTCAGTATTGGAGTCCAAAAAGACTCACTCAACAGTATGTATATATGGCTAGAAAACCAGCAGCCTCTACAGGCCAGGTATTTTATTTCAACAAGAGCACATTAACAAACTAAAAGCTGTGTTTCAAATCTGCAAAAGTGCCATTTCTACCTAGAGATTGCTCTTTTTTCTTGTTGTCCCCCTTTTTCCAGAGGCTCCAATTGATGCAGGATGAGGCAAGTGGGGACTCAAGCCCTAAGCCTGCTAAAAGAGAGGGTCCTTGACTACATGCAGGAAAGAATTCAAGCCCACGCCAGAGTTAGAGACAAAAGAAAAGTTTATTAGAGAAGGAATATCGCTCCACAGACAGAGGCCTGGTCTCCACCCAAAGACAGAGAATTAGAGAGACTCGTTTGGGGAATTCAGTTTTATATTTGTTTTTCCTTTCAGAGTATGCGTATGCAGCATTAAAAGTATGGGTATGCAGCGTTAAAGGTATGGGTATGCAGTGTTAAAGACATATTAGTACTCTCAGCCTTTGTCCTGTAGGTGCCCCATGGGAATGAATGATTTGGTTTATTTTGAGTAGAGTACAGCTTAAAGACTTTCTTTGCCTTTAGTGGTATGGGTATGCAGCACAGGAATCTTCCTTTGTTCTGTGTGTTCCTGATGGTCTGGAAGCACATAGCAGGCTCTGAACACAACTTGGTTTAATATTTAGTCAATTTGTGTAGTTCTCATGCCTCTTCTCTATATCGCAATAGGCAAAAATCATTCGTTATGAAGTCTTATTCTGTTTCCAATAGTCAAAGAGTTTAAATTGCAATCCACCCACAGGCAACAAAAAGCGAGTGAGCTATAATCCATGAACACTTTTCTATTTTCCTTTGCAGCTTTCATATCAGGATGATCTGTCTAGCACTGCTGAAATGAAGCATATAACATTTTACATCAATTTTTATCATACGCCCAGATGCGATAGCCATAAAATACAAAGCCTTTTACAAGATTCCCCTCCTCTTCTCTCAAGCCCCAAGCCCTAAAAGCAGCATTTACGGGGTTAATGTTACAACTGCCAGGAGATCCAGGCTGCAAAGTAAGGAGTGGCTGCAGTGGAGCTGAGGCAGCTGCTATCTGAAGAAAAGACTAGAGCGGTTTTTTGTTATTTTCTTTTTTTAACCCCCTTTCCCCCTCTAGCTTATCTAAAGCCTTGCTCCATTCCTGGAGACCGATTTAGATATTTTCCTTTGATTTGGAAGAGAGAGCAACAAACTTTTAACAATTTTAGTCCACTCAAAGCCTACCTTCAGGAATTTTGGGACCCTTTCCCCTCCTACCTAGAGAGAGCAACTACAAATTAATTTTTATTGTCTTTAGCTCATACAAAGCTCATTTGAGGGGAATAGTTTAGCCTTTTCTCCTACTTAGAGGAGAGAACAAAAACCAAAACCATCAGCTGAGCTTCTGTTTTTCCTCCCTTTAGACAGCATGGCCAAGAGCAGCCAGGAGAGCCAAGGAGCCAACTTGCCTATGGTTAAATTTATTGTTTTCAAATTCCATAGAGAGCTGTTATCTTTTACAAGAGATGGCAGCTCAGTTGCTGTTTAACATTGTAATTAACTTCATAGCCACTCAGACACCAAGATTTCGTTACCTTCCATTCCACCCTCGCTTTTTTCCCTAAGTATCACTGAAGCCATTTTAGTGAGTCAGGGTTATTCTACTGTGTCCCATCACTGCCACCACATTCCGTGATTCACTACAAGGACTCATAAGACTCAGGATATAGTTATATTTACACTTAAGGTTAACAGCAAATGGATATGAAGTAGAATCAACAAGGGAAAAAGACACAGGAAGATGCCATGCGCGGGCTTCCTTATGCTGTCTCTCCTTCCCACAAGGGGTCACACAGAACTTGCTGTTCCTCCAGCAACAGAAACACATAAACACATGTGATGTTTCTGCCCAAAGAAGCCTATTAGAGACTCAATGCCCAAAGTTTTCATTGGGATTTAGTCACTAAGCACCCTCTGCTGAGCACACACCAATATTTTAGATCCCCAGAAGGAAGCAGATGTTCAGCATAAACCACACTGTCTGCATAATGAGCCACCCTTATCAGGTGGGGAATGGTGGGAACCCTCCTGAAATCCAAGTTCCCAGATTCTGGCCAGGGGCAAATCTTGTAAGGAGGCCTTTTGAAGGGTAGCAGTCTCAGGCCTGCTATGTTAACCCCTTTCTGGGAACTCATGTCATTCAGTCTCAGAACAGCAATACTAATACCGCCACCACTGATATAATTACTAAGAACAGTTCTGCTGTTTTCTCCCATTTTTTTTTCATGATTGTACTATATCTACATTACCTGAGCCCTTACATACTAAACTTTCCCTTCAAACAGGTATTTAGTCTTACTTCTTAGTTCAGTGCTCAACATCAGTCCTTAGGACAAAGACTCTAGTCTTTTGGTTTCTGAAGTTTATTCTTTAATAGATTCCTTAGAAAGGACTTGTGGAAACAATATTCCTTGGGTTCTTACATGATGATAACGTCTTGTCCATGTCCTTTCTAGTTGAAAGACAATTCTTCTTGGTATAAATTTCTTGACTCACATTTTCTTTCCTAGTGTATCTTAAATGTTACTCTACTTTATTCTAATATAAAGGGTTGCTATCAAGTCTGATGATGATCTAATTTTCTTATCCTTATAGATTACTTGCTCTTTTTTTTTAGATGCTGAAAACATTTTTTTATCTTTGAAGTCCAATAATTTAGGGAATGTGACTTGATAATGATATTCTCAGGTTCACAATGTGCTCTTTCAAATAACTTTTCTATTCCTCCCACCCCCCACCTTCCTGAGATAGCAACTACTTGTATATTAAGCAGTTTTATGCCACAGTTGATACTCTGTTCATTTTATCAGTTTTTTTCCCTTTACATTTCAGTTTAGATAGTTTCTATTACTATGTCATCAAATTCACTAAACTGTTCTTCCATATTGTCTAATCTGCTGTTAATCCCATCCATACTTTTTTTTTTTTTCATTTCAGGTGTTATAGTTTTCATCTTTCAATGTTCTATTTGGGCCTTTTAAAAAAATCTTCTATGTCTCTACTTAATATCCTTAATCTAGGCTTTCGAACATTTGGAATAGAATTATAATGGCTGCTTTAATGTTCTTCACTATTGATTCATAATCTGTGTCATTTCTGGGTCAATTTGAATTTATTTATTTTTCTCCAAATTATGCATTATATTTTTCTAGTTCATTGCATACCTGGTTATTTTTTTACTGGATAACAAACATTGTGAAATTTACCTCAAGGTTGGATATTTTTATATTCCTACAAATACTGTTAAGCTTTATTCTGGGACGTAGTTAATTTATTTTGGAACAGTTTGATTATTTCAGGTCTTGCTATTAAGCTTTATTAGGCAGAGCCAGAGCAGCAGTTAGTCTAGGCTTAATTTAACCACCATTACTAGCCTTCTAGGTACTCTACTCAATTCTCTGTGAATTATGAGGTTTTCCATTTTATCTGGTGGAATCCGGAACTATTCCCGGTCTTCTGTGAACTCCCAGGATTAGTCCCTCTAATCTTTTCTGGTGGTTCTTTGCTTTGCCTAGCCTTGAATAGTTTCCTCACATGCATGAGCTGAGGAGTACTCAGTTGAAGACTCCAGAGAGATGCTCTGGAGCTCTTTCCATCTTTATGCAGCTCTCGCCTCTTCAGTGCCTTGCCATATGCCCTGTAGCTCTTCCTAGATTCCCTTTCTCAGCACTATGACTGGAAACTATCCAGGCTGAGGCATTTGCAGGGCTCACTTCATTTTTTCTCCTTTCTCAAGGATCACTGTTCTTTGTTGCCTGATGTCCAATGTTTTGAAGACCATTGTTTCTTATATTTTATCATTATTTTAGTTGTTTTGGATGGGAGGGTAAATCTGGTCCTTGTTACTCCATCTTGGCCAGAAGGAGAAGGAAATCTATTCTCAGTATGCAGTTTCAATTTTTTATTATTCCAGAAAGTTTTCTTGAATTATAGTTTTTAGTATTTGTTTGTTCCCTTGGTCTGCTTTTCTTTTTCCTATGTTTTATGAATGCGATATTATTTTTCTAACTTCAATATTTGTCATTTGCTTTCAAATATTTTTGTTTTTTTAAAAAATTTCCTCCTCTTTGCCTTCCATTTCTGTTAAACTATCATGTGTTAAGCTTATTTGTTGTGTGTTCCTTGTAGTTTACTTTTTATTCAGAAATGATTTTTTCTTTAACTTCCAAATATTTCCTGAGATCATTTCTGAAATTTTCTAGTTCTTATTTATGTTATTCTTTCATTGTTATGTATCATTTTCTTAATGTCTTTTAGCTTGTTTGAAATAACAGGATAAAGCTTTGATCTGTTCTGTGAGCGTGTGTTTCTGGCATGCTTTCACTGTCTCTAAGGATGGTATTCTAACTCTTATGCTTTTATTCTTATAGCAACATTGTATGAAATTTGCCCTCTGTACATTTTTGTTGTTCTTATATGGAATTATTTTTCTTTAAATTTTGGAAGGTGGTCCGGTTCAGGGTAGCTTCTCAAATCTCATAGCTCCCTCTTCTGTTGTTTTTGCATAGTGCTAAACATTGTGGCAACTTGTTTCTGAGATTTCTTGGCTCTATTCTCCCACTTTTAACTGGGCATTCTCTTTCCTTACTGAAGTAGGCTGAATAATGGCTTCTTAAGAGAAATCCATGTGTTAATCCCTGAAATCTGTATATGTTACCATATGGCAAAAAACAAGGACTTTGCAGATGTGGTTAAGGATTCTGAGATGAGGAGATTTTTCTGGATTATCCAGGTGGGCCCTAACTACAATAACGAGTGTCCTTATAAGGGAAAGGCAAAGGAAGATCACACAAATAGAAGGGAAGGAAATGTGATTACAAAGGAAGAGATTAGAGTGATGTGGCCATAAGCCAAGGAATGGTAGCAGCCAGTAGAAGCTAAATGAAGCAAGGAATGGATGCTCCCTTAAAGCTTCCAGAGAAAGTGCGGCCCTGCCAACATTTGATCTTGGCCCAGTGATTCTGATTTTGAACTTCTGGCCCCCAAAACTGTGAGAGAATAATTTCTATTGTGTTAAGCCACTAAGTTTATAGGAAACTACTGCAGAGTTTGTACCAGACATGGGGTGTTGCTGTAACAAATATCTAAAAATATGATGGCAGCTTTGGAATAAGGTAATTGGATAATAGGTAAAGGCAAAATGAATGTTGAGGAGCATTACAGAAAAAGCCTACATTGCCTAAAATAGATTGTCCATAGAAATATAGATTCTAAAGGTGCTGCTGATAAGGTCTCAGAAGAAGTGAGGAACATGGTAGAAAAAGTCTATATTGTTTTAGAGAATATATATGTCATTATAAACAGAATGTTAGTACAAATATGAGTGTTAAAGGTGCTGCTTATGAGGGCTCAGAAGGAAATGTGGAACATGTTATTAGAAACTGGAGGAAAGGTGATCTATGTCATATAATGACAGAAAACTTAGCTAAATTTGTCCTACAGTTCTCTGAAAACAGAATTTGTAAGCAATAAACTTGGATATTTCGCTGAAGAGAGTTCCAGGCAAATCGTTGAAGATGCATCCTGGTTTCTCCTTTCTGCTTATAGGAAAATATGAGAGGAAAGAGATAAACTGAGGGAAGAATTGCTAAGCAAAAGGAACAGGATTTGATGATTTCAGAAATTCTTGGCCTATCCAAATTTCAAAAAGTGCGAAAATTAGGAGATTCACTATCAGAAAAGTGTGCTCTGGAGAGAAATCCAAAGGTATGGCCAAACAACCTTTTGCTAGTACTGAAGAGATTAGGTTTGTGATTTATAGATCCCCTCAACCTTCATAGCAGAAGCCAGGAATAGAGATGGGATTAATGAGTAAAGATCTGTGGAGGATCTTCTTGTCTAATGGTGTGAATTCCTGTGACATATAGGGAGTTTGCAAGGTTTTTGAGAATGTTATACCAGCAGAAACACTTGGACTAAAATGGACAGAGACAGGATAAAATGAAAGAAGGCTGTTGGACTCCTAAAATTCTGCAAGCAGAAGACAGGGTTATAAAACTACTCAGCTTCAAAGATGTGTTATCCTTCAAGAAAAAAAAAAAAAAAAAGAATAACTCTAAGAGCAGAGTTTTGGGCCCATAGGGTAGATCCTCAAGCTACAAAGGATTATTCCCAAGCCTTGAAGCCTAATGGAATTTGCCCTGCTGGATTTGAAAATGGCTCAGTAACAATGACTTCTTTTTCCTTTCCATTTTCTCTTTTGGAATAGGAATGTCTGTAACTCTTATTCTATGCCTATCCCACCATTGTATTTTGGGAACTGATAACCTGTTTTCTGGTTTTACAAGTCCACAGATGAAGAGAGATTTTGCCCCAGGGTGGCATACTTAAAGTCTCACATGATTTACATGATAAGATTTGGGGCCTTTGAACTGATAATATTTATATGAAAATTTGGATGTGAGTGGATGCTATAAAGTGTTGACACTTTTGAGGATGTTGTGAAACGGTGAATGTATTTTGTATGTGAAATGGATGTCAATGTTTGGAATCCAGAGGGTGGACTGTGGTAGGTTGTACAATGGCTCCCCAAAAGATATACATGTGTTAAAGAGAGAGCAGAGAGATAACACAGACAGAGAAGAGACGACAATGTGACCACAGAGGCAGAGATTGAGGTGATGCAGCCATAAGACTAGGAATGCTGGCATCCTCTGGATGAAACATGGCCTTGCTGATACCTTGATTTCGGCACTTTGATAATGATTTCAGACTTTTTGCCTCCAGAACTCTAAGAGAGTAAATTTCCGTTGTTATAAGCCACCAATTTTGAGGTAATTCATTACAGCAGCCATAGTAAACAAATATACTTAGTCTCTATTGTCCTAATCTGCTCAATTTCTATTTCACCCCCAGAAGTTTCTCCTCAGTATAGATCTTTGTCCTAGAAGAAACCCCTAGTGAATCAGTGTATAGGAAATGATTAACTCAGCAGGTCTGGGTTGTCCAAACCTTGCACATTTCAAAGGAATGTTTGGCCTTTGCCCAGATCCTGGGATACTACTTCTAAGCCCTTGAAATATCCTGCTTGTTAACGAATGTCTTTGTTTACCTGAGTTCATGAGCGATGCCAGATAGTTTATTCTAAAACTGTGATTTATGGTGGGGACCTTGAGTCATGTAGTATCAGCTTGAACTTTGGAATAACTGAGTAACTAAGGTCAGCTATGCCCACGTGAATGACCCCAAATAAAAACTCTGGACATCAAGGTCCAGGTGAGCTTCCCTTGTTGGCAATACTTCATGTGTATTATCCTATATCTTGCTGGGAGAATTAAGCATTGGCCAGGTAACTCTACTGGGTGAAGAGAACTGGAAACTTGCTCCTGGTCGCTCCTGGACTCTGCCCTATGTACTCTTTTCCATTGCTGATTTAAATCACTCTCCTTTTGTTGTAATAAATTGTAACCATGATTATAACAGCTTTGCTAAGTTCTGTGAGTTCTTCTAGTGAATCACTGAACTTGAGGGTCATCTTGGGACCCCCAAGCATAGTCAATCTTAAGAGTTCATAGGAATTATACTGCTCTAGCCCCTTCAGACCTTACTTCAGACCCCATACACTTATTTATTACAGATGGAGCAAAATATAGCTGCTGAATTCAGGTTGGCCTGGCATCCCTGTTGACTGTTTTGTCATTCTCCCATTCTCAGGTTTGTCAAATACCCCTTTCTTCCCTCTACATTTTCCTACACAGATAACTATACCATGCAGTTCTTGTAGCTATTGGTGACTTGTCCTTATCCACATGTATTTTGAGATTCTTGTATATTTCAGCTACCGATTGCTGTGTAAATAAACCATGCTGAAACTTAGTGGCTTAAAATAATAACCATTTTATTTCTCATGATCCTATGGGTCAGGAACTTGGGTAGGGTTCAGTGAGGATGGCTCATTTCTTCTCCACATGATGTCTGAGGTAGCTGGAAAGAGATTGGATCATCCAAGATGATTTCATCATAAGATTGGGACCACCACGATAGTTGTCATTTGGGGCCTTAGTTCTCATGCACATGGCTGCTTTTTAAAATGGTGTCTCATTTTTCAGGGCCTCTGTCTTCAGAAGGGTATCATGGGCTTTATTACAGGGTGTCTAAAGCAGAAGGCCTTTTAAAGCCTGGGCACAGAAGTCCCAGAATGCCATTTCTACTGCATTTTATTGGTGAAACAGCCCAGACACAAAGAGTGACAATATACATTACACATCTCGATGGGAGGAGTGGCAAGCACAAACAGAATGGAAATATTATTGGCAGCCATATCTATAGAAAATCTACCATACTGGGAGATACTGTTCCTTAGTTTCATTACGAAGGTTGTCCATGGGTTTTGACTTTGCTATTTGGTTGCTCTGTCTGTTTGTATGTTGGCATGAAGAGATATCAAAAAAACTGCTCTGTCTTCCACCTCAAAACAGCTGCTTATACATTCTTCTCTAGTGCACGTGGAACATTCTCAAGAATTGACCATATACTGGGACACAGAGATAGCCTCAACAAATATAAGAGGGTTGAAATC
>NW_006431933.1:1500424-1513028 GCF_000325575.1 Pteropus alecto | reverse complement strand
ATAAAAGCCTCTTCAATAAATGGTATTGGGAAAATTGAAAAGCCACTAGCAAAAGAATGAAACTAGACAGCTATCTGTCATCACATACCAAAAATTAATTCAAAATGGATGAAAGAACTGAATATAAAACATGAAAATAAATTGAATACTAGAAAACATAGGTACTAAACTCATAGACCTTGTATTTAGAGAGAATTCTATGAATTTGACCTCAAAGGCAAGGGAAGTAAAAGCAAAAATAAACGAGTGAGACTGCATGGCAAAAGGAACCATTAACAAGGCAAAGAGGCAATCATCCGAATAGGAAAATATATTTGCGAACAACGCCTCTGATAAGAGCCTATTATCCAAAATGAACAAATAACTCATACGACTCAATAACAACACAGAAACAAACAATCCGATTAAAAAATGAGCAGAGGACCTGAAGACACTTTTCCCAAGAAGACCTACAAATGTCCAATAGACCTGAAAAGATGTTCAACTTCACTAGCCATTAGGGAAATGTAAGTGAAAACCACAATGAAATACCACCTCTCACCTGTTAGAATGGCTATCATCAACAAGACAAGGAATAACCAGTGTTGGAGAGGATGTGGGGAGAAAGGAACCCTCATACACTGCTGGTTGGACTGCAAATTGGTACAGCCACTATGAAAAACAGTATGGAGGTTCCTCAAAAAACTAAGAATTGATCTACCATACGATCCAGCAATCCCTCTACTGGGTATTTACTCCAAATACTTGAAAACCCTTATCCAAAAAGTATTTGCACACCGATGTCTATAGCAGCATTATTCACAGTGGCCAGGACATGGAAGCAACTGAAGTGCCCTACAGTAAATGACTGGATAAAAAAGCTGTGGTACATATATATAATGGAATATTACTCAGCCATAAGAAGAGATGAAATACTGCCGTTTACGACAACATGGATGGACCTCAAGATAATCATGCTAAGCGAAATAAGCCAGACAGAAAAAGTTGAAAATCACATGATATCACTTATATGTGGGATAGAAACCTAAAAACAACAAATGAACAGGACAAACAAACAGAGACTCATGGACATGGACTATAGACTAGTGGTTACCAGAGGGTAGGAGGAAGTGGGGATAGGGGAGGTAAATGGGGTAAAGAGGGTCATATAAGTGGTGATAGAAAGAAATGTAACTACAGGAGGTGAAGACACAGTGTAAATACATATATGCCTTACTATTAAAGTGTACAAATGAAACTCATTGGATCTTGTTAGCCAATGTTACCATAATAAATAAATAAATAAATAAATTAATTAATTTAAAAGATTCATAAAAAAAACCCTGCCGTGCTGCCACCATATTCCCAATATCCCTTCTAATTTTTAAAAAGTTATCTCAAAAAGAACACATATTTAGAATGAGGGTAGAATATAGTAAAAACATTCTAAATGGTTCATTCTGCTGAGAAGTTTGGAGTAAATGCAAATAACCCATTGTGTGTGTGTGTGTATGTGTGTGTATGTTTAATCTACCAATAGAGAAAATCTGAATATCTGAATCATGTTCATTACTAATGGACGGATAATCTCGCACAGAACTGATAAGCAGAGTTGAACTTCGAAATTACTAAAAGAGAGAGAAGGAGAATGAACAGAATCTTAACAGACACCAAATGTAAAAAAATTAAAAAGGAACGAACAACAAAGTCGAAAAGAGGTAATATTTCAATGGAAGACACAAAATCAGGCATATTATTAACAAATGAAATTGACTGGGTTCTATAAGAGATTGTGAAATTGAGCTAAAAACAAAATGTGTGTTATTTACAAAAAGCACATTTAAAATAAAGAAGCAAAACGAAACACTATGTTAAGCTATATCGGGTAAATGTAAGCAGAACATAAGCAGGTCTGATGATATAAGTATCAAATTAAAAGCCAAGGCCAAAAGCATTCAATAGATAAAAAAGAGACATTATATAATAATAAAGTATACATTAGATAAAGATATATATGTATAAACTTTTACACGAACACAAATAACACCACCAAAAATTCATAGAAATATAACAAAACCTTAAAAATCATAACTTATAATGGAAGATTATACTTCTTTCATAATATGATGGATCAAGTTAACAAAAACAATTAAGGGTAAAGATATGAAAATTATAATCATTAAGCTACATTTAATAGACATAAAAAGAATTTTGTATCTTAGAAGCAGACTATATAATCTCTACTTCTATGTCTGCATCATTAAAAAAACATTCAATTGTCTAACTTTGCTTCAGAGAAATGATTGATACATTTTTTAAAGTAGGGCTTTAACAAATCACCTTCTCTGATAAGATCCAATAAAAACAGAAATAAATTTAAAACTACCAAAATATCTTAACTAGTTGGAAATTAAAATAAACTTTCCTGGCTTGCTGCCGAAGCTGCTAAGACAAAGATAGACTCACTGCCTTCTTCAAGAACGCCTGAGCCAGGGAGCCCATGCTGGTCACATCCTTCACCATCAGGAGCCTCGCTGTAATTCTGCCCCTACACCAAATACACCTCCATGATCAACCAGGTCACACCGTACAACTACCCAATACCCTTCTGAGATGATGGGAACATTCCTGGCGTGCCCAGCCACACCCAGGACGCCAAGGGCCTAAACTCGGAGTGGCTGAAGAAACTGTGAGCAGCTTTTTTGACAGGGAGGAAGCTCCTTCCCCTGTAGCCCACAATAAAAATGTGAACACCAAAAAAGAAAAGAAACACTTTCCTAAGTAAATTGGGAGTAAATGGTCTATGTCAGCAGTCTCTAACCTTTTTGGCATGTGAAAGACAATTTTTCATAGAAGACAATTATTCATAGAAGACAATTTTCCCACAGACCTGGTAGAGATGGATGGTTTCGGGATGATTCAAGCGCAATACATTTATTGTGCACTTTATTTCCGTAATCATTACATTGTAATATATAGTGAAATAATTATACAACTCACTATAATGCAGAATCAGTAGGAGCCCTGAGCTTGTTTTCCTGCAACTAGATGGTCCCATCTGGGGGTGATGGGAGACAGTGACACCTGAAGTGTGTTGCTTATGTTCAGTCTACTCCATGATCTCGTTTTGGTTGCTGTCACTGCAGAAAACCCTGCTTCACAAAGATAGGATGTTGGAAATGGAAGCAGGCTTTTCTATGCATTTGTGGCAATCTCAGGATATTCCACCTTGACTTTAGTCCAGAATATATGGAGATTTGAAGTTGTCTCAAACATACTTTTAAGGCCACCATCATTTGTGATCTCAAGCAATTGATCCTCTTCTAGCACAGGCAAAGTTGATTCACCTGGCTTACTCACAAATGGGTCACAGATCCATTCCTTCCCAGTTCGGGGGGTCTTTTGCGGTTGGGAAGTAATGCTCAAACTCTTTTGAAAACCGAGATAGGTGATCATGCACCAGCTGAGAGAAAGAAGGCCCTGGCTCAGTCTCTTTCAAAATCTCTACTAATGTTTGAAATGTCAAAAATCCCAAAGTTTACTCGTTGCCCCAATAATTCTAGTTTGACTTTGAATATAGCCACTTTATCTGCCGACTTGAACAGAGTTGTTCTCCCCTGAAGTGACAGATTGAGTTGGTTAAGCAGGTCAGATATTTCACACAAGTCAGCTAGTTCTGCGACCCATTCTGTGTCACTGAAATGTGCTGCCAGTGGTGATTGTTTTTCTAAAATAAATCTCTGGAGAGCCTCATAACTCAAAAACTCTGGCCAGTGATCTGCCTTTAGAAAGCCTTCTCACTTCTGTGTAGGAGAGAGGACGTGTGTGCTCTGAGTCCATCTCCTCACAGAGCTGCATGAACAGATGTGAGTTAAGGGCATGTACTTTAATGTGGTTGATAATTTTAATTACATCCTGCAAAACGTTAAGTTCAGGTGACATTTTTCGGCTAGCCAGCATTTCTCTATGTATGACACAGTGTGTAGACTCACATTCAGAAGCGACCTCTTTGACATGAGTAGTGAAACCAGAAAGCCGTCCATCCATGACAACTGCTCCATCCATGCATATACTGACACAGAATGACCAATTCAGTTTTCCTGATATGTAATCATTCAAAGACTTGAATAATTCTGCAGTTGTGGTGTTGGTTGGCAACAAAAGTACACATAACATATCCTTACACACATCTTCCTGAAAAATATATCACAAAAACAAGCATTATTGCCTTGTCAATGTTGGTAGACTCGTCAGCCTGGATTGCATACCATAGTGACTCATTCATTCTCTCTAACCATTATGCCTCAATATCCTCTGCTATTTCATCAATTCATCTAGTTATGGTGCTAGCCAAAAGAGGAACATGTGCCACCTTTTGAACCACAGCCTCTCCTAAAAGTTCACGACAAATGTCCTCAGGCAGGGTCAACTCTTCACCAATAGTAAAGGGCTTCTTGGCTTTAGCAATGTGGTTAGTCACTAAGAATGATGCTCTTAGGCAGACACATTTGATGAAGTTGTGGTCTTCAATAATTGCTTCTGTTCTTCATGTTCACTTTTTTTTTCTTTTGAAAAATTCCAAAGGCTTGTCTTTTAATGCAAGGTGCTTGGTCTCCATGTGGTGAAGCCATTTTGAAGGTTTCATGGCTTTGTTGGATAGCTGGTCACCATGTATTATACAAAGTGGGCTTGGAGAATGTGAATCACTTGATGCAATGAACCTATAAGTAGGACCCTTTGTATTTTCTTTTAAATATAGCTTTCTTTTTGTTGACAGTCTTAGAGTCTTCTCTTGTCTCACCATTGGGCCTTTCCTTCTTTTCAAAGAAGTTCTCCAGTGACGTTTGTTTTTTTACTCATTTTGGCTATGATAAGCTTGTGGGCTTACCAAAACTGTGACTGAGACAAGTGCGCAGTGCGAGAAAGAGGAAGTAGTAAATAAAATGATGGGCAGATCATGCATGGACTAAAATGAATGTCAGATTCTGACTTAAAAACCTGCCACCATATTCAGCTTAATTGTCACTTGCCACTCACTGATAAGATTTGGATATGAGTCTGCAAGCAATTGATTTATTATGGTTTCCATGCAGTCAAACCTCTCTGCTAACATTAATCTGTATTTGTAGTCGCTACCCTGCATGAGCATCACTTCCTCAGCTCCACCTCAGATCATCAGGCATTAGATTCTCATAAGGAGCATGCAACCTAGATCCCTTGCATGCGCATGCGCAGTTCACAACAGAGTTCGCGCTCCTATGAGAATCTAATGCCTGATAATCTGAGGTAGAGCTGAGGTGGTGATGCTAGCGCTAGGGAGCTGCTGCAAATACAGATGAATCTTCATTCTCTCTACCACCATTCACTTCCTGCTGTGCGGCCGGTTCCTAACAGGCCACAGACCCATACTGGTCTGAGGCCCGGGGGTTGGGGACCCCTGGTCTATGTTATATAAAGTCTACCAGTCTATAGAGAAAGAAGGAAATTTCCCAATTTATTTTATAAAAGAATAACCTTAATATCAAAACTGAAATATATTGCTCAAGAATGAAGATAACTAGAGACAATCTTTTACGAACATGGATAAAATTTTCTAAATAAAATATCCATCTGTGTCTCAAGAAAAAAATTCACCATAACCATTAAGATGATTCCAGGATTGCTAGTATGGTTTAATATTTGTAAATCAATCGACATAATTCATTGTGTCAATACTTTAGAAAAGACACATAATGCTATTAATATAAAATGTAAGATATAATTCAGTAGCCATTATATTCATAATATAAACCCAAAAAAGCAACTTAAGAAACTACTTAAGAAACTACTTAAAATTGCCAAAACTATTTTCCAAAAATTGCCAGAAAACTTTATACTAAATGGTAAAATGTTTAAATCATTTCCCTTAAAATTGGCAACAAGATAGGGATGCTCGACTTGCAAATTCATGTGTGGGGTTTTTTGTATGCTGAAAGAGATGACCTGAAGACTTGATATTACAAAGAATTTTAGTGATCTATTAGAAATGTACTTAATGGTAAGACTCAGTTAATACATTATTAAAAGGTTAAATTCTAATTGTATGTCATCAATATCCACTGTAATTTTTGTCAATATTTTGCCTAATGGAAAGTGCATTTTACATCAAGTCAGTATATAAACAAATCTGTATTTGAAAAAAATGATAGGGATGCTCACTATCACATCTATTACTCAACACTATTTTGAAGGCTCTATCTCAGCATTGTCCAATACGACTTTCCATGATGATGGAAATGTTTTATATTTAGTGCCATCCAATACAGTAGCCACTAACCATATGTGTCTATTGAGCGCTTTTTTGTTTTAGTTTAAGTAAATTTAAATTTCAATAGTCACAGAAGTTTAGTGCCTACTGTCTAGGACAGCTAATACAGTGAAAATAAAAGAAAAAATCACATCAAATATTGGATAAAAGAGAGAATATTATCTATATCCGATATAATTGTACAATTATAAAACCTGAGATAGTATACTAGGAAGCTACCAGAATTGGTGGGTAGTTTTGATAAAGACCTGGATACAAGATACAATTATAAAAATAGACACTTTCTCCCTATACTAGCAGTAAGCAGATAGGATTAGCAAAAATAAGTCTTAACGATGACAACAAAATTATTATAAATATCTAAAAATAAGTTTTACAATGAAAGAAAATGGACTTACAAGAAGACTAAAATATCTCATGTATATAATACAAGGCATGATCAAACAGAGACACAGGCTTATCAGATACAAAGGTTTAGTATAATAAAAAGCATTAATTCTCCCCCAAGCTATTATATTAATATAACACAATTCAAATCAAAATCACAATAGTTTTGTTTTGTTGGGGTTTTGCGGGGGGAGGCGGAGGACAGCATTCATTTTGAAACTTGATAAAATGATTTTACTCTTGAGTTCCTAGAAAAATAAATTTGCAAGAACAAAAATCCTTTGAAATCAGATTACAGAGACAAAATAGAGTTCAGATAAAGCAAAATATGTTTGTGACCTTATATGATAGAAGTAATATTTAATTCAGTGGCTACAGGGCAGTGTGTTCCATAAACAGTCTCAATTGATAATTAATTCTACCTGAGCCCTGTGACCCTGGTAAATATTGAAGGTTAAGAAATCTCCTTACTTTTTTGTGTTCCATAAAATGGATTACTGCAAAGAACTCCCCTTCTGTATGACTTAGATAGGACTCATGGATATACCCTAGTTTACCTATGACAAGGTTAGACACAGACCCTCCAAATTCCCATTCTTTGCTTCATAAACACTGATTAATTGGAACAAAATGCCTGTTAGCCAAACTTTAGTCAGGCTTCTCTCTTTCCTACAGGCTCCTGAACTCTGCTCCCAAGCGCGCGCACACACACACACACACACACACACACACACACACACACACACAATGTGGAAGGTACACCCCTTCTCAACTTTTCCTGAGAATGGGCTGATCAGTCAGACCCCACTGGTCATTCCGCTGCTTGTGCAGCTTCTCTGCCACAGATTCTGCTTATCTCAGCTTGCCTCCTCCTTACCCTATGTGCGTGTGTGTGTGTGTGTGTGTGTGTGTGTGTGTGTGTAGTCCTTTTTCTGTTTGATTATGAGATGCTTGCAGATTTCTGAGATGGGAGCTTTCTCTCTATTGCAATAGTCTTTCTTTCTAATTAGTCTCTCCCTATCTACATTGGGATTTGTTTTTATTTGACACAGCAAAAACAAAGCTTGACCTTGACCTTATGCCATACACCAGAGTAAATTCCAACTAGATTAAAGGTTCGAGTACAAAAATACAATAAAAAAGAAATAAATGTTAAGACTATCTTTCTAGGACTACCTGAAATGGGGAAGGATGACCATGCCAGACAAAAGATACAGAAGCCAGAAAAGAAAGCTTAGACTTTTCCAGTGAGAGAATGCTTCTTTCTAATTGCAGATAAAGGACATGTATCAATGCAAAGGACAAAAAGAATTGGGGGGAAATATTGTAATGTAACTAACAGAGGGTTAATATTCCTAATGTACAAAGACCTTCTAAAAATTGATAAGAAAAAGACAAATCACTCCAAAGAAAATTGGACAAAGGATTTGAAGATTGGCAGAAGAAAAAATTGAAATGGTCAACAAACAGAAAAATATCCACAGTTGCACAAGTAGTCAGGAAAATGCAAATTAAAGCAGTTCGATACTGCTAGCTCTCAGATTGGCAAAAATTAAAGAGAGCATCAACATCCAGTGCTAGAGGAGATTTGCCTTAATGAACTCATAATTTCCTGGAAGGAGTAGGAAACGCTATAATCTTTGAGGGTAAGTGATTTGGTTGTAACTATTCAACAATAAAATACCCTTACCTGCATTTAATAATAAAATTTCAAAATATAGGAAGCAAAACTTGACTGGTGCCATGAAAATTTGATCAGTCAGACCCCCACTGATCATTCCCCTGCTTGTGCAGTTTCTCTGCCACAGATTCTTCTTATCTCAGCTTGCCTCCTCCTTACCCTGTATAATATGTATATATATAAAAGGTCCTAACTTATCAACAATACACTGAGAGAATCTCTCCTCAGTAAACCATAGAGCAAGCAGAAGAAAATAATCAAGAAATGTATACACATTTCAAAGGGCCCAACTAACAAGTTTGAACCAATAAACACATACACTAAACCCAACGGCTGAAATACAGTCTTTTCAACCAAAAAATGAAACATTTTTGAAACCTGGGCCAGTACTTGAGCCTTAAGGCAAGTTTCAACAAATTTTGAAGACTCAACATTATTCAGACAACATTCTCAGAGTACAGTGCAATTAGGTTAGAAATCAGTAACGTCGGATTAGAAATAGTGTGAAGAAGTGTAAAAATTTATGTACTCCCTCTTGATCCTTTCTTTGAGTCATTAATTCCGAGAACAGGATGCATCTGAGGTGGGCCAAATCACGAACTGCTCCTTTTGGTCAGCATTTCAGCACCTGTGGAGCAAAGCCCACCAAACGTGCAATTGGCATTCAGATGCTTTTGTTTCCTTTCCCTATAAAACTCCTCTCCTATATAAAATTCCTCATGCTCCGGGGGACACTGCGCTGGGCTGTTGTCCCCGTCGCTGCAGGCTAAATAAAGTACCCATTCATTCCCTTGCTCTTTGGGTCTCCGAGAATTTTTGCAAGTTCGATAATGGACTTCTAAGTAATTCATGGGTCAGAAGGGAAAGAAAGCATTTGAGCATTTGAAATCGAACACTAATGAAAATAAAACTTGGATCTTTAGAAGAGAACTTTGTAGCCTTAATGCTTATATAAGAAAAACAGGAAGGTTGATTACTAGATTTTTAAAAATTGGATGGCATGCCCCACTACCGATGTCGCAGCCCCCAGTTACTCTTTCCACAGATACTTGGTGTCTGGCGCTCCATCACCTCAGCTCCCCGCGCCCAGAGTGGTTAAACTCTCGCAGCAGGCGACTTCCGTTTCCTGGCCTAAATCTGACACGTACTATTCCTCTGTGGCAACGACCCAGGGTCGGTGACAGCAGAGGAGCCGGGCGATGCCCTCAGCGGACGGATGGAGAGAGGCGCGGTCAGGTGGGCATGAAGCGGCAGCGCCCTGGGCTCTGAGGCCGCCAGCCGAACAGGGACCTTTCGGTCCTCCAGCAGTGGGGCCGGGAAGCCGCCAGGGCGGGGGCGGTCTGATTTCTAGGCGGGCCGCTCGGAGTTGTTCAGGTGGGATGGGGTCGGGGCTAGCGATGGGTGAAGCAGCAGCAGCAGCAGCAGCCCCCGGGAATACGGCTGAGGGCCCGGCCCCTGCGTCCTGAGAAGGGACAGTGCCCCGCCTGCGCCTCCGAGGCTGCTGGGGAGGGTGCGGCAGAAGTCCGAGTGGCACAACCCGCGGTTTGGCCCTAGCCGCTACAGAGAAGTCTCACAGGCAGAGATCTGGTCGGGGACCACGGGCTCCTTGACAGAAATGACCACCCTTCCAAGATGGCGACTCCTAAAAAGACACTCCCAAGGGGACAGCCATATTACTTGCTTGACAAAGCAACTAAAGAAAATTTGAAATCTCGCCTCTCTTCCCCCCCCCCACACGCACACAAGCGCACACACACACACTAACATAACGTAAGTGCACCGGTGTAATTGCAGGCGGACGGCCGCTTCCGAGGCGACACTGAGCATGTACAGGATGAGGTCCAGAAACCGAAGAGTCCCTCGGAGGCTCTTTCAGCACTTAGGGCTCCCAGCCTGAGTTTAACCGGGGCGGCGATTTAGGGCCAGAAAAGCATTGACATAATTATGGGGTATTATGACATGGATTTCGTACTTAGTGATGATACTCTTTAGGGTGAGTGAAGGGGCTTCTCTGGGTTCACTTAGAAGGTGCGTAGAGTGAGTGATAGGTTTATGCGTGAGTGATGGGGTCAGTGGGGGAAAGTAATGGGTAGTCAGTGGGATGAATGATGGGGAGATGAGTGATGGGGGGATGAATGAGTGATTGGAGAGTCAATGGGGTAAATGCTATAGAGTTTGTGGTATAAGTGATGGTGAACTATAGGGTGAGTATTGGGGATCTATAGGATCAGTCATGCTGGGTTTATAGGATGATATATGTTGAGCGATGGGATATCTGTGTGGTGAGTGATGAGAATCCTCAGAGGTCATTGATGGGGTCTGTGGTATAAGTGATGGGATCTGTGGGATAGTAATCCCTGTGGTGAGCGATAAGGAATTAGTGGAATAAGAAATGGGGACTGCGGTGTGAGTGATAGGGTCTTTGGGGTATGATGGGTGGTCTGTGAGAAGAATGATGAGAGATCTGTGGGGAAAATGATGGAGGGTTCTGTGGCGATGAATCATAGGGTGTTAGCGGGATAAGTGATACAGATCTGTAAGCTGAATGATGGAGATTCAGTGAGGTGAGTGATGAGGGTCTTTGGGGAGAGTAATGGGTGATCTATGGAGTGAATAGTGGAGAGTCTGTGGGGTGAGTATTGGGGAGTCGATGGGTTAGTAATGAAGACTGTGGGATAAATGATGCAGAGTCTGTGAGGTGTGTGATGGGGTTATTTGGGTGGGTGGTCAAGTTTCTGTGGTGTCAGTGATGGGGTCCCATGGGGTGGGTGTTGTATTTATTTGGGTTTAGTGATGGAAGGGCCTGTGGAATCAGATATGCTGCTTCATGGGGTCAGTGATAGGTGGTCTTTAGGTCTGAGATGGCATTGTTTCAAAAACCTACTTTTGACTTTGTTGGTCCTCCTGTATCTTTGTTCTCTGTGTCCTTAATTTCTGCTCTTGATTTTATTATTTCTTTTCTGTGTTTTTTCTTTTCTTTTTATTTTTTAAATTCTTAATTGAATGCTTATCTCATTAATATTCAATCGTTTTCATTTATAGTATAAGCATTAAGTTCATGAATTTTTCTCTGAGAACATTTTAGCTCCGAGTCCCAAGTTTTGATATGCAACATTTTCACTATGGTTCACTTCTGTTTTCTATTATCTGTTGTGATTTTCTCTGTGACCCCTTAGTTATTTAGATATAAAATTTTGATCTCCCCAAAAGTTGAAAATTTTCTTATTGATTTCTAAATTGCAGTCAGAGACTGTCATCTGAGTGATTATTAGGAACGGATGTTTTTAAGGTCAATACATACCATCAAATTATTTTCTAAAACTTGTAAAATTGGAACTCCTGCCAGCAATCTATAAAATGGCTCATTCCAAAATCCTCTCTCACATTGAATGTTAGTAGTTTTAAAATTTTCCCTATTCTGAGAGCCAAACACAAGGGTATTTAGCTTACTCTGATGTACATTTTCCTGACAACTAGACCCTATCTTTTCTTATTAATTGGCTATTAAAATGTATATTGAAATTTTTTTCATCTTCTTTGCTCTTTTTTCTTTTAGGTGGTTTGTCTTTCTTACTAATTTGTGAATATTAACCATGTGTCATTTCTTGTAATTATATTTCCTTTGTCTCTTTATATCTTGATTTTTATAAGGTGTTTTCACATATAATTAGAAAGAATTATCATCTGATTAGATATATCTGTCTTTATCCTTTACAGGTTCTGAGTGTCTTGTCTTCCCTACTGAGTTCTCTGTACTTCATGCTTAAACAAATATATGCCTTAGATTTAACATTTTATGGTTTTAATTTTTTTTTACAGTTTATTTATTTTTATTATGGTGACATTGGTTAACGAAATCCAGTAAGTTTCAGGTGTACAATTCAACAGTAAGGCATATATATTGTATTGTGTGTTCACCACCCATAGTTAGAATTCGTTCTGTCACCACATATTTGACCCCTTTTACCCCATCTACTTCCTCCCTCCTCCCTCCTCCCCTACCCTCTGGTAACTACTAGTCTGTAGTCCATGTCCATGAGTCTCTGTTTGTTTGTCCTGTTCGTTTTTTGCTTTTAGTTTCATATCCCACATATAAGTGATATCGTGTGGTTTTCAACTTTTTCTATTTGGCTTATTTCGCTTAGCATGATTATCTCAAGGTCTATCCACATTGTCGCAAATGGCAGTATTTCATCTCTTCTTATGGCTGAGTAATATTCCATTGTATATATGTACCATCGCTTCTTTCT
>NW_006431933.1:1494799-1500278 GCF_000325575.1 Pteropus alecto | reverse complement strand
AATCTGCAGTCCCACCAGCAGTGTATGAGGGTTCCTCTTTCTCTGCATTCTCTCCAACATTTGTTATTACTTGTCTTGTTGAGTATAGCTATTCTAACAGGTGTGAGATGGTATCTGATTGTAGTTTTGATTTGCATTTCCCTAATAGCTAGCAATGTTGAGCATCTTTTCAAATATTTGTTGGCCATTTGTATGTCCTCTAGGGAGAAGTGTATGCCATATTTTGATTGGATCATTCATTTTTTTGTTGTTGTTATTGAGTTGTATGAGTTCTTTGTATATTTTGGATATTAAGCCTTTATCAGAGGCATTGCTTACAAAATATGGTTTTAATTTTTAAAGTTAAGTTTTAATCCAACTGGAAATTATTCTGGTGTGTGGTGTAAGATAGGATCAAAGTTTGTATTTTTCATTTGAATGGAAAATTTGCCAGCACTAATCATTAAATGAATACCCTTTTGTAACTCAATTAAATGCCACTTTTGTCATATTAATTTCCAAATGTATATTGTTCTATTTCTGAACTCTATTTTTCTTCTGATATATGTATCTACTTCCTTTCAAAAAAATGTATTGACTTTAGAAATACTTTTAATATTGAATAGCGCTAGTCCCTGCAATGTTCTTTTTGTTGTTGTTCTTTTCTTTAATATTCTTTAGCACCTTTTTGACATATTAATGTTAAAAACACTTTATTTTCTTTCAAAAACAACCATTAAAACTGCAATATTTTATAGTTTTCTTCTTATAGATCCAGTACCTTTTTTAAAAAAGTTCATTCTTAGATATTTTACATTTGTTTTTGTCATCATGGTGATTCTTTTTTATGTTCATAGGAAATAAATCTATCAATTTTTGTAATTTTCTTTCTTTTTTGTATTTAATTTTTTTACGTAATCGATTATCAAATTCTCATGTGAATTCCAGTTGCTTTTCATAGTCTCTTAGTCTTCTTAGATATAATATTATATCACACCCAGTTAACAATGATACTCTCTCTTCTTTTCAAATATTTGTCCTGATTACCTCTTCTCCTATTGCATTAACAAGAGCTTTTGGAATAATGTTGAGTAAGACTTGAAAGAGGGTATCCCTATCTTGTTGCTAATTTGAAAGTGAAAGGTGTTCATTCATTCACCCAACAAACATTTATTGAGTACCTTCCCTTGCCAGATACTGGGTTTGAAATCTTGCATAACCACTTATTAGTTATATGATTTTTTCTAACAGTTTTTTTAATATAATTTACCTACTATAAACTTCACCCATTTAAAGTTTACAATTCAGTGGGTTTTAGTATATTCATAGAGTTGTGCAGCCATCACCACAATCTAATTTTAGAACATTTTATCACTCCCAAAAGTAAACATTGGACTCCTTAAAAAAAGTAAACATCCCACCCCTTACCTCCACCTGCAGGCAATCGCTAATTTACTTTCTGTCTCTATAGATTTGCCTGTTCTAAACTTTTCATGCAAATATAATCATACAATATGTGGTCTTTCGTGACTGTCTCCCTTCACTTAGCATAATGTTTTCAAGATTCATCCATGCTATAGCATCTATCAGTAGATGCTATATTCTTTTTTTTTTAAATTACTGAATAATATTCCTTTCTATGGATATACTACATTTCGTTTCGTTTATCCATTCACCGGATGGACATTTGGGTTGTTTCTACTTTGAGGCTACTATGAATAATGCTTCTGTGAATATTTGTGTACAAGTTTTTGTATGGATGTATGTTTCTCTTGAGAGTGGAATTGCTAGATCATATGATACCTCTATGTTTAACATTTTAAAGAATTGCCAAACTGTTTTTCAAAATGGTTACGCCATTTTACATCCCACCAGCAATGTATGAAGGTTCCAATTTGTCACATCTTCACCAACAATTGTTATTGTCTGTCTTTTGGGTTCTAGCCATCCTGGTGGGTGTGAAGTAGTATTTTATTGTAGTTTTGATTTTTATTTTCCTAATGATGACTGATGTTGAGCATCTTTTATATGTGCAATGAACTGGATGTTTATGTCTCCCCCACCCCACCAAATTCATATATTGAAATCCTAATCTTCAATGTGATAATATTAAGAGATGAGGTCTTTGAGAAATGATTAGGTGATGAGGGTAGAGCCCTCATGAATGGAATTAGTGCCCTTATAAACGAAACCCTTGAGAGTTCCCTCTCCCATTTTGTTCTGTGAGGACACAGCAAGAAGATTGACATCTATGAACCAGGAAACAGGTTCTCACCAGACACCAAATCTGCCAGTGCTTTGATCTTTGACTTACAAAACTATGAGAAATAAATGTTTATTGTTTCAACCACCCAGTCTATGGTAGTTCATTACAGTAGCCCAAATGGCCTAAGACAATGTGCTTATTGGCTATTTGTATATCCTCTTTGGAGAAATATCTACTGAGATCTTTTGCCTGTTTTTAAATTGGGTTATTTGTCTTTGTATTATTGAATTGTAAGTGTTCTTTATATAGTCTAGAATCAAGTCCCTTGTCAGATATATGATTTGCATATATTTTTTCCCATTTTGTGGGTATCTTCTCACTTTTTTGGTGGTGACCTTGTAGCACAAAAGTTTTTAACTTTGATGAAGTCCAATTTATTTTTTTTCTTTTGTTGCTTGTGCTTTTAATGTCATAGACTTTTCTTTCCCCATTGAATTGTATTGAGAATCCTTATCTAAAACCAATTGACCATAAATGTAAGTTTATTACTGAGCTCTCAATTCTATTTCATTCATCTATATGTCTACCCTTATGCCAGTACCACACTGTGTTGATTGTGTAGCTTTGTATTAAGTTCTGAAATAAGAAAATGTGTGTCCTTTAACTATGTTCTTAGTCAATGTTTTATCATTCAGGGTCCCTTGCATTTCTATATGAATTTTAGGATATGCTTGTTACCCTTTGTAAAAATGCCAGCTGGGATTTTGACATGAATCA
Organism: Pteropus alecto; assembly: GCF_000325575.1. Lineage (NCBI taxonomy): Eukaryota > Metazoa > Chordata > Mammalia > Chiroptera > Pteropodidae > Pteropus > Pteropus alecto. The sequence continues at coordinate 1,497,316 of NW_006431933.1, read as the reverse complement.
TGTTAAACCTGTAGAGCATTTTTGGGAATAGTGCCATTTTAATAATATTAAGTCTTCTGATCTGGACTTGTTTTCAAGCATAATGTTTTCTGGTGATATTTTGGTAGTCATTATAATATTTAAATAGTTTTTTATGTTACTATTTTAATTCGTGTTTTTATTAAGAATGACTCCTGAATTGTGTCAATACTTTTTGATAGCCTTAATGTTGTTATTCTCTTTACTCGATTGTTGTAATGAGTTATATTGATATGTTTGTGGACCCATCTTTGCCTTCCTGATGATTCTATTTCATCAAAGGGAATTTTTCTTATGAGACACAGTTGGATTTCAGTTAGTAATATTTTATTTAAAAATTTTGCAACTATAAGAAACTGCTTATTATTTTCTTGTTTTTGTACTATATTTAATATTAAATAGTTTGTACCATATTTTAAATTTTGTACTATATTTAATACCAACATGTGTTGATATTAAGTTCATGCCAGTTTTTTAAAGGAATTCAGGAGATTTCTATGTTTTTATATGTTAAAATGGCATACAAATTATCTTCTTTTTGGTTTAGCTATAAACACATTTAGAACTGGTGCCTTTAAAATGGTAAATTTTAATTATTTTCTTTTCTCTGATTACTGATTTTTACAGATTTTTTATTTTGAGGTGAATTAATTTTGGTAGTTTATGTTTGCTAAAATTTTATGTTTTCATAGAGTTACACATATGCTTAGTTAAATTATTTTGATCACTTCCGCATCTGTGGTAATTGCTCTTTCTTCATTCCTAAAATTGTGTGAATATATATGTGATATGTGTGTGTATTTTTCCTTCTCTTTTACCTTTATCAGGTTTCTCATGAAGATTTTCTTTTTCTAGTTTCTTAGGTTTAATACTTCATTTATCTTTAGCTTTTCTTTTTAAATATTAAAAGTATTTTAAACCAAAATAGCCTTTAAATATAGCTTTAGATATGTCTCAAAAGTTGTTATGAAGTCTATAATTTTATTATTGAATTCATCTTCAATATTAGCAGGTTTAGACAATATTTCTTTTTTTTCAGCTTTATTGAGATATAATATTTATTGACATATAATATTGTATAAGTTTAAGGTATACAGTATGTTGATTCAATCCATTTATGTATTGCAAAATGATTACCACCATAGCATTAGCTAACATCTCCATCATGTCACATAAATACCGTGTGTGTGTGTGTGTGTGTGTGTGTGTGTGTGTGTGTGTGTGTGATGAGCACATTGGAGATCTACTCGCTTAGTAACTTTCATATATAATTTACTATTATTAGCTATAATCACCATGCTGTACAATAGATCTTCAGAACTTATTTATCTTATAACTGGAAGTTTGTACCCTTTCACCAGCATCTCCCTATTCCTCCCACACCCCAGCCTCTGGTAAACTGCAAACTGGTTTTTGGTTATCTTTTTCTATATCTTTTTATTGAGATATAATTGTCATATAACATTGTGTAAGCTTAAAGTGTACAACGTGTTGATTTGATACATTTATATATTGCAGTATGATTACCACTGTAGCATAAGCTAACACCTCTATCAGGTCACATGATTATCTTTTTTTTCTGGTAAGGATATTTAAGATTTAGTCTCTTAGCAATTTTGAATCTATATTTTAATCTGTATTTCTGATTTTAAAAGATCGTAATTAATATAGCCTGCCAAAACTATAATTTTTTAAAAATATCAATTTTTGAGTCCAAGTTACGTAGTTAAATAAAAATTTTTAAGTGCGCCGTGGGTCTAAGACAAGAGGATATTCGTTGGACATAATAAAGTTATGTATCTTAAATCTAGCTTATTGATTATATTTTCAAATCCTCCTTACTTATTTTTTTGTGTACTTGACCTATTATATTATAGAAGAGGTATAATAAAATCTCCCAGCATAATAATGATTTTTAAAAATTTTATTTTGGAAGAAGTCAAACTGTCACTATTTGCTAATGACGTGATTCTTTATACAGAAAACCCGAAAGACTCCACAAGAACACTACTAGAAACAATAAGCAAATACAGTAAATTTTCTGGTTACAAAATTAATGTTAAAAAATCCATTGTGTTCCTATACTCTAACAACGAAGTGTCAGAAAAAGAAGTGGAAAACATAATTTATTTTACAATTGCAACAAAAAGAATAAAATACCTACTAATAAATCTAACAAAACAAGTGAAGTACCTATATAATGACAACTACCAGACCCTATTAAAAGAAATCAAAGAAGATACAGAGAAATGGAAAGAAATGGAAAGATATTCCGTGTTCTTGGATTGGAAGAATCAACGTAGTTAAAATGATTTTATTACCTAAAGCATTATACAGATTTAATGAAATCCCCATCAAAATCCCATTGGCAGCTTTTAAAGAAATACAACAAAAAATTATCAGATTTGTATGGAAGCTCAAAAGACGGAATTGCCTAAGCCATCCTGAGAAAAAAGAACGAGGCTGGAGGCATCACTTGCCTGACTTCAAATTATACTC
>NW_006431933.1:1459401-1493507 GCF_000325575.1 Pteropus alecto | reverse complement strand
AATAAAATAAATTAAAAAAATTTTATTTTGAAGTAATTATGGATTCACAGGTTGCAAATATGAATTATAGATAGTTGCAAACATAGTACAGAGAGGTCCCATATACTCCTCACCCAGTTTCCCCCAATCGTTACATCTTATAAAATCATAATACATATAAAAATTTGTCATTGGCATAATGTGTGTGTATAATTCTTTGTCATTTTCCATGTGTGTAGATTTGTACAATGACCACCACAATCAAGATACAAAACTATTACCCCTTTTATAGTCTTTACCCCCACCATTATCCTTAACCTTGAGCATCCAGTAATCTGTTTTTCATCTCTATAATTTTTTTTTCATTTTGAGAATGTTATTTAATTAGAACCCTACAGTATGTGACTTTTTGAGATTGTTTTTTCTTTTTCATTTTAGCATAATGTTCTTGAAAACCATCCAAATTGTTGTAACAATAGGTCATTTCTTGTTATTGCTTAGTAGTATTTCATATTACAGATGTACTACAGTTTGTTTAACTGTTCACCTATTGAGAGACATTTTGGTTGTCTCCAGTTTGGGGTTATTACAAATGAAACTGCTATGGAAATCTAATATAGGTTTTTGTGTACGTATAAGATTTCATTTCTCTGGAGTGAATGCTCAGAAATATAATTGTTGAATCATGTGATATTTGTTTAATTTTAAAGAAACTACCAAACTGTTTTCCAGAATGTATCAGAGATCCAGTTCCCACTAGAAATGTATCAGAGATCCAGTTCCTCTGCATCCTCTCCAGAATTTGGTATTAACATTATTTTTGTTATTTTAGCTGTTCTAATAGGTGTGTAGTGATTGTCTCATCATTGCCTTAATTTGCATTTCCCTAATGGCTAGTGACATTAAACATCTTTTTGATTTTTTAAATTGAAATATATTTTGAGATAATTATAGATCACATACAATTGCGAAAACAAATGCTAAGCGATCCCTTGTCCACTTTGTCCAGTTGTCTCCAATGGTAATATTTTTTAAAATTAAAGTATAATATGCCAACCAGAATTTTGACCTGGATACAATTCATACATCTTGTTCGGATTTCCCCAGTTTTACTCATATTGTATGTATATTAATTTATACAATTTTATCACCTGTGTAGATTTGTGTATCCACCATCATATTCAAAATACTAAACAGTCCCAATATCACAAGGATCTCTGGTATTGTCCTTTTGTATCCACACTCATTTCTCTCCTGCCCCAACTAAGCCTTGGAAACCACTAATCCGTCCTCCATTTCTAAATTTTGTCATTTCAGAAACGTTATATAAATGGAATCATACAGTATATAATTTTGGGGGGTTGGCTTTTTTTACTCAACATAATGTTCTTGAAAACCATCCTAGTTGTTGGGAGTATCAGTATTTCATTCCTTTTTATTGCTGAGTAATATTTCATGGTGCAGTTGTAACCAGTCACTTGCTGAAGTACATCTGAACTAATTCCAGTTTTTGGCTATTACCAGTAAAGCTGCTATGAACATTCGTGTACAGGTTTTTGAGTGAACATAAACTTTTATATCTCTGGGGTAAGTGCTCAAGAGTGCAATTTCTGGGTAGTATGGTAATTGTGTGCTTAGTTTTATAAGAAATTACCAAACTGTTTCTGAGAGTTGCTATACTATTTCCCACTAGCAGTGTAGAAGAGATCCAGTTTTTCTGCATCCTCATCAGCATTTTGTGTTGCCACTATTTTTTATTTTAGTCATTCTGATAGATGTGTAGTGATATCTGATTGTGGTTTTCATTTGCATTTCCTTGATGGCTAATCATATCAAACACCTGTTCATATGTTATTTGCTATCTGTTGGTGTAATGCCTGTTCGTGCATGTGCTTTGCCTATTTTCTAATTGAATTGTTTGCTTTTTGGTTTTTCATTGTTGGGTTTTGAGAGTTCTTTACATATTCTAGATACCAGTCTTTTGTCATATATGTTGTTTGCAAATATTTTTCCCAGTCAGTAGCTTGTTTTTTCATCCTCTTCATCCTTTTCAACTTCTGATCTTCTTCAGAATAAAAGTTTTTTTTTTTTAATTTGGCAAGGTCAAATTTATCAATGTTTCCTTTTATGGATTAAGCTTTTGGTGTCCAGTCTATGAACTTTGTGATTCTTTGATTCTCTAACACTAACTGAATGTCCAACAATTCAATTCAATTCTGATTTTACCTATCTGGAGTTAGCATCAGATCCCACAAATTAAAGGGCTCAGTCCCACAAGACTGGCCCCACTTCAGTTGCCAGTTACAGGTTCCAAGTCACCCATACTTCTGATTTACTGGCTATAAATTGGGGGTTCCCATGACCTCCTACTCAGGTTCAGTAATTTGTTAGAATAGCCCATAGAGCTCAGGAAAACATTTATGTTTGCCAGTTTATTACAAAGAAACTCGGGAACACCCAAATGGAAGAGATACATAGGGTAAGGTATGAGGGGAGGAGTTCAGAGCTTCCATACCCTGTCTGGGCATGCCTCCCTTCCAGTATGTCTGTATCTGTGTGCTCAACCTGAAATTTTTCTCAACCTCATTGTTTAGGGATTTTTATAGAAGGGTTTGTTTATGTAGAGGTTTTTATGAAGGTTCCATTTTGCAGACACAATTGATTAAGTCATTGGCCATTGGTGATTAAACTCAATCTCTAGCCCTTCTCCCCTTCCAGAGAAGAAGATGTGTGTGTGGTGGGGAGGAGGGCTGAAAGTTGCAACCCCCTAATCCAGCCCTCTAATTACATGACTGGTTCTTTGGCAACCAGGCTCCACTCTGAAGTTATAAGGAACCCACCAAGAGTCATCTTATCAGCATAAACTCAGGCAGTGGTTGAAAGGGGCTTGTTAGGAATAACAAACTAACAAAGGATGCTCCTATCATTCAGGAAATTCCAGGGATTATAGGAGCTCTGTGCCAGGAACTGGGGACAAAGACCAAATATATATTTCTTATTATACCACACTCTGCCTAGCCCTAGATCTTGAAAATTTTCTCCTATGTTTTTTCTTAAAAATTTTTATAGTTTTACATTTTACATTTAAGTCTATGACCCATTTTAAGTTAATATTTTTGAAAAAAGTGTGGTTTAGGTTGAGGTTCTTTTAAAATTTATTTTTTTATTTAAGTATAGTTAACATTCAATATTAGTTTCAGGTGTACAATGTAGCGATTCATCATTTATATACCTTATGATATAATACCACAATAAAACTAGTAACCATCTGTCACCACACAAGATTATTACAATATTACTGACTATTTTCCCTATGCTGTACAGTAGATCCCCATGACATATATTTTATAACTGGAAGTTTGTATCTCTTATTCTTCTTCATCATTTTCATTCATACCCTCTAGGTTGAGGGGGTTTTTGCCTATGGATGTACAATTGTTCCAACGCCATTGAATTGTTTTGCACCTTTGTCAAAAGCCAGTTGGCCACACTTATGTGGGGCTATTTCTAGATCCTCTATTTTGTTCCATTGATTCATGTGCTAAAACCATAGTCTTGATTACTGTACCTATGCAGTTAGCTTTAATATTTATTAGAGTGATTCTCCCACTTTATTCTTCTTTGTCAAGACTAGTTCAGCTATTCTAGAGGCTGTGCCCTTCCATATCAGTTTTAGAATATGTTTGTCTATGGATGTTGAACATATTCTCATGTGCTTATTTACCCTCCATATATCCTCTTTGATAAAATGTCTCTTTATGTCTTTTGCTCATTTTCTAATTGGATTGTTTGTTTCTTCAATATTGCTTTTTGAGAATTCTTTGTATGTTATAGATATGAGTCTTGTCAGATTTGCGAGGGGTTCGCAAATATTTTCTCCCAGTCCATAGCTTGTCATTTCATTCTCTTAACAGTGTCTTTCACAGAGCTACAGGTTTTAATTTTGATGAAGTCAGATTTATCTGTTTTTTCTTTTATAGGTCATGTTTTTAGTGTCATGTCTAAGAACTCTTCACTAAGCCCTAAGTACTGAAGATTTTCTCCTATGTTGTCTTGTAACCATTTTACATTTAAATCGTGATACATTTTGGGTTATTTTTTATAAAATGCAACATTTACATCAACATTCATTTTGGTTTTTGCTTATGAACATCCAATTACTTCAGCACTATTTGTTGAAAAGACCATCCTTCATTCATTCATTTTTGTACCTTTGTAAAAAAAAAATAGTTGGCTGTACTTGTACGAGGCTATTTCTGAGCCTTCTATTCTGTCCCATTGATCTATGTTTCTGTTTCTTCATCATTATTGCATTGTCTTGGTTCCTGTAGCTAAATAAAAAGTCTTGAAATCAGGTAGCTTGATTCCTCACACTTCAAAATTGTTGTAGCTATTCTAGTTCTTTTGTCTTCCCACATAAATTTTAGAATAATTTTGCCTATATCTACAAAAAAATTCTTGCTGAGATTTTGATATGAATTGCATTGAGTCTATAGATCAACTTGTAGAGAATTGATATTTTTACTATGTTGAGGCTACCAAACCATAAACATAGTAGTATCTCTCTATTTATTTAAATCTTTGTTGATTTTTTTCATCAGCATTTTATAGTTTCCAGCATATAAGCTCTATATATATTGTGTTACATTTATACCTAAATATTTTGGGTTTTGTGTGTTTTGTATTTTCAGTTTCTTTCCTCATGTACATTGTTAGTATGTAAAAATACAACTGATTTTTATGTGTTGTTCTTGTATCCTGTGACCTTGATGAAGTCATTTATTACTTCTAGAAGTTTTTTTTTTTATAGGATCCTTGAGATTTCCTTTGTAGACTATCATATCATCTGCAAATAGGGACAATTTTATTTCTTCTTTTTCAATTCATATGCCTTTAATTTTATTTTCTTGCTTTGTTGTAGTGGCTAGAATTTTTACTATGCTGAGAAAGAGTGGTAATAGTCAACATCATTGCCTTTTTCCAGATTTTAAGGAGAAAACATTGTCCCTCGCTATTAAGTATGATGTTAGTTGTAGGGTTTTTGTAGATTTTTAAAAATAAAATTGACAAAATTTCCCTCTATTCCAAGTTTTCTTGAATTTTTATCATGAATGGGTGTTGGATTTTTTCAAATATTTTTTCTGTTTTAATTGACATGATCACGTGATTTTTCTTCTTAATCCTGTCTACATGGTGGGTTACATTGATTGATTTTCAAATATTGAACCAGTTTTATACTCCTGGAATAAACCCCCTTGGTCACGGTGTATAATTCTTTTTATATATTGCTGAATTATATTTACTAATATTTTGTTAAGAATTTTTGCATCTATGTTCATGAGGGATGTTGGTTTCTAGTTTTCTTTTCTTTTGTGTACTATCTTTGTCTAGTTTTGGTATCAGTCTTCATGAAAAGAATTAGGAAAAATACTCCTCTTCTATTTTCTGGAAGCAATAGTGTAGGGTCAGTGTTAATTCTTCTTGAAAGGTTTTTGGAAATCTCCCAGTGAAATCTCCTGGGCATAGAGACTTCTGTTTCAGTAGTTGTTTCAATTTCCTTAATAGTTATGAGGCTATTCAAATAAACTATTTTATGTTGGAAGAGTTGTGGTAGTTTGTACTTTTCAAGGAATTGATCCATTTCGTCTAAGTTGTCAAATTTATGTGTGTAGAGTTGTTCATTGTATTCCTTTATTATCCTTTTGATGTCTGTAGGTCTGTAATGATATACCCTGTTTCATTCCCGATATTAATAGTTTGTGTCTTCTCTGATTTTTTCCTAGTCAGTCTTACTAGAGATTTGCTTATTCTATTGTTTTTGTTTGTTTGTTTTTGTTTTTGTTTTTGGAGAACTAGCTCTATGTTTCACTGGTTTTCTCCATGTTTTTTCTGTTTTCAATTTCATTACTTTCTGCTTCTACTTCTATTTTTTTCTTTCTTCTGATGGCTCTGGGTTTATTTTGCTCTTCTTTACTAGTTTCTTGAGATGAGAGTTTAGATTATTGGTTTGAGACTTTTTTTTCTTTTCAGATTTTCCTCACAGCACTGCTTTAGCTTGTTTATCAGTACTGGGCACTGATGCTGGTTATCAATCCCAGGGAAGGATTCCAAATACTTCTGCCCATTGCATCTCAGTGTCAGTCTCCACATTAGGACTCTGCTCATACCACCCTGGTTGGGAGGGGGATAGGTACCCTGCAATTGCTTCCTATGTGATGTCCACTGACACTGTTGGTAGAGGCGCCCTTGTTACTGCTGAGCCTTGGTGAGAACTTCAGTAGGCCTCCTCTGACATCACCTCAGTGGGAAAGGGAAAAGATACTTTTGTTATTTCTGGGTGAGGATGGAAGCCCAGATTCGTGACATGGTCACCACTGTCACAGAGAAGTTAAGGGAGGAGGAGTCAGCTGTTACAGCCCAGGAAGGAGGAAAGATCTAGCGCCCTTCTGGGTTTTCTCTGGCACCACCTCTGCAGAAGGTAGGGAGCAGAGGCACCTCCTTACAGTCTGACAATGGTGGAAGTATAGGCATTCCACTTGGCCTTTGCTGTTAGTCATGGGGGATAGGGCTGCAGTGTTTTCTGTGGTGTTTGGCTTGAGCAGAGCCATTGTTATCTGAAAGTTTTCTGTTTCACTAGAGTGCCCCTTTCCCAGACCTTTGGCTAGAGAGAGTGGGATTTTCTTGAGACAGTTTTTGTCTGCACCTTTTGGCATTTCTGGGTTGCCAGCTTCTCTGGCACCAGGTCTGGGATATATGAGGTTAAAAGAAAACCCAGTGAACTCACTGCCATATCATTTTTTGGTTTCAGGATCTGTAGCCAGTCAGCCTTCACTTCACCTTTCTGAGTCTTCCTATGTTTCATATATAATATCCAGAGTTTTTTTTAGTTGTATTTAGCAGGAAAAGTAGGTAAAATTAAATCTACTCCATATCCAGAAGAAGAATTCCCTGTAATTATGTTTTTTAAGACTTCATGTGGTTCCATGCATTTGTGCTGCTTTTATTTATATATGCCGAATGGCCCTAAAGATTTCTGCAAGTTAGTACTTTTTGATTTATTGTGTATTTTGTCATTAACTCCCCCCTTTTGTTGATCTGTTGAGCACTTTGGACTTTAATTTCCACCTCAATAATTATATTTCCAGACCTGCTTTCATATTTTTGCATTAGTCTGGTATATTGTATATTTTTTGAAACATTTATTGAATTACAACATGATATAGAAAAGTATACACATTATGCATGTTCAACTTGATGATTTTTTAACAAACTGAGCAAACCTATACAACCCCTATCTAGATCAAGAACATTATGAGTGCTCAGGAAGCCCCCTTTGTGTTCCTTTCTAATTATTAACCTCCTCCCAAGGGGTGCCACCATCCTGACTTCTAACAGCATATGTTAGTTTTACCTGTTTTTGAAATCTATATAAAAGTAATCAGACAGTATTGATTTATTACTCTTTTGATCTGGCCTCTTTGGCCAACACAATGTTCACGCGATGAGATTCATGCATGTTGCATGTAACAATTTTGTCCATTCTCATTGCTGTATAGTATTTCCTTGTACGAATATAGCGCAGCTTCTTTATCCATTCTAACATTGATGGACATTTGCAAAATTGTCAGTTTTGAATAAAGCTACTATGAACATCATTGTACCTGTATTTTCATAAACATATGTTCACATTTCTCTTGAGTATAAACCTAGGAATGGAATAGCTGGGTCATAGGATATTGCATATGTTAAGATTTAATAGATACTACCAATTACTCTTCCAAAGTGTTTGTGCTATTTTATGCTCCTAAGAAAACAACTTATGAGTTTCAGTTGCTCCACATTTTTGCCAGCTTTTGGTTATTTATCTCTTTCATTTTACTCATTTCTGGTGGATATGAAGGAATATCTTATTGTAGTTTAATCTATATTTCCTTGCTAACTAATAAGGTTGAGCATCTTTCCTTATGCTTACTTGCCATTTGGATATCTTTTTTTGTGAATTGACTGTTCCTTTTGGATTTTTCTGTGGCTCTTACTGGTTTCTAGGAATTCTTGATCTATTTGAGATATGAATTATTTGCCAGATACAAGTATTGCAGTTATCTTCTCCCACTGTGGTATTTGCATTTACAGTCTTAAATTTGCCTTCTGATGAACTGAAGTCCTTAAATTTGATGTAATCCAATTTAATAATCTTTTACTCTATCAATATCAAAATTTAATATGAAGTACATTAATTAAAACAATGTATTACTGGTCCAAGAATAGACAAATTGACCAATGGAAATACAGAGTTCATGAATGAACCCCTACATATATGATCACAAGGCAAGGCTGTAGAGCAATAAAGAAAGACCCTGTAGAGCAGTAAGGAAAGAGTAATCTTTTCAATAAGTGGAGCTGGGTCATCTTGATATCTGTATGTAAGAAATGAATCTTGACCCTAACAGATACCACACAACAAAATTCTTCCCAGGAAGACCAAAAATCTAAATGTGAAAAATAAAACAATAAAACTTTTGGAAGAAAACATTAAACATCTTTATGATCCTACTGTAGGCAAAGATTTCCTAAGACGTAATGAGTGCTGACCATAATAAAAAGAATGATAAATAACATGGCATATTTTTGTCCAGTGCTTCATTTCACATCTTCGCTTTTTTTAATTTTAGATGTACAGAAACTGTATTTTGTTTGTTAACCCAATCTCATAGTCTTTATCTTTTAGACCAGAATTCAGATCATTCAATTTAGTTGAATTATATAATATATTCAATTTCATGCCTCCTGCTATTTTATGTTTATTATTTATTTTACTTGGTCGATATTTCCTAACTTTTTCTTTTCTGATTTTTGCTGGTTTGGTCACATTTCTCTGAAATCCCCTCTAGTTATTATTATTTCAAAATTCTAATATTTGGAATTTTGAATATTTTTATCAATTTCTGCTAGTAGTTGCCGTCACCTTTCTTATAAATATGTTTGTCTTTATTTTTTCTATTGCTAGATCCAAGTAATGCCAATATAATTTGCATCCAGTAATAAAGATGCTTAATTAGCCTTCTGATTTCACTCAGTAGATTTTGCCAGGGTATTTAAAATTTTCCACTTAGCGATAGTAATAATCTTATTTATTCCAAATACCCAATTATATTTTATTCAGAAAAAAAAAACTGTATATCAATTGCAAGGATCATTTCTCAAAACTGCTTTCCTCTGATTTTGAGATTTCTGTAATTATTCAGCTTATAATAGTTTAGACTATTCCCTTGAGTATTTTCCTGAAATAGAAATGCTGGCATATTATACAATAAATGCTTTTATGTCTAAAATTGTCTGTCTTTTGTCCTGACAGAAGGATGGGGAACAGAAAGGATGAGATTGAAATTCTTAGAAGCATGGCGGAGTGAGAGATGACCCCAGATCTCTCCCTTTTGAAACAACAATAAGCTGAACATATAAAACTCAACAACAAAAGAAAAACACATAACCTGCACACAAGCACGTCTAAGCAAATGTTCTGCGAATAAGAATTACCACAGGTCAGAATCAGGGGAGTTAGACAGTGGGGTGGGAGAAACAAAGAAGCTGCTTCTCGTAGCCAGAGCTCCTTGCAGGAGGAAGAGGAGGGGAGAAGGTGCGGTGGGTTCCTTGAACAACCCTGTCTAAGAAAACTGTGAGCTCCACGCAATGGCAATGCCCGAGATCAGGGCAGAAAGCAGAGAAGTAGGGATGGCCGAGAAGCAACAGTTGATTATTACCAGCCACAGTTGCAAAACACCAGACTGAGCCGCAGCCCCCATCCTCCAACCCAGAGGGAACCTCTCCCCATTTCTTCCAAACCGAACACCTCTGAGACCCCAGGGGAATCTAAGCAAATGTAACCAAAACTGTCACTAACACTGACAGGGACTGAGACTGAGGGTAGTGAGCGTGATTGAATATCTATCAGAAAAAAAAGGCATGATTAAGACTTTATATAGAGCAGGGATCCAAGAGGATTAGATGTCACCTCCTGCAAAACAAAAGAAAAACGCTTTCTTTGCAACAAGCTAAAGAGAGATCTTTATATAATAAATCTTCTTTCTGGAAATAAAAGCAGAATACACTTCCATTAATACACAGGTGGAAAAATAGTCCATTAAACACCATGAACAACCAAGGTGACAAGGCGTGTCAGACAGAAAGAGAAAAACCTCCAAAAAATAATCTTACAGACATAGAAATACGTAATTTAAATGACAGAGAATTCAGGATGGTACTTCTGAAAAACCTCAATAAGATCCAAAACAATTCATATCAACAATTTCAGGAATTGAAAAAACAACTAGAATGAACCCAAATAAACATCCTAACACTTCATCTTTAAAAAAAAAAAACCAGAAAAGTTAGAACAAATGAAGCCTAATGCAGCAGAAGGAAAGAAATAAACAAAATTAGAACAAAATTAAATAAAATTGAGAAAAAAATCAATAGAAAAAGCAAGTGCAACAAAGAGTGGTCCTTTGAGACGTCTAATAAAATTGACAAACCCATGGCTAGACTCAATAAAGAAAAAAGAAAAAGAACCCAAATAAAATCGGGGACGAAAGAGGAGAAATTATGACAGATACCACAGATATACAAAGGATCATACAAGAATACTATGAAAAAGTATATAACACCAAATTTAATAACCTAGAAGAAATGGGCCAGTACTTAGAAAGATACAAATTCCCTAGACTGAATCAAGAACCAGAAAATCTAAATAGACCGATCAGCAATATGGAAATTGAAACAATTATAAAAAAACTTACCAAAAAGTAAAAGTCCAGGACCAGATGGCTTCACCAGAGAATGCTACCACACATTCAAAGAAGATTTAATACCTATTTGCCTGAAATGCTTCCAAAAAATCGAAGAGGATGCAATACTTCCTAACTGATTTTTCGAGGCCAATATTACCCTGATACCAAAACCTGGTAAAGATAACACACAAAAAAAGAAAACTACCGACCAATATCTCTCATGAATACAGGTGCAAAAATCCTAAAAAAAGATACTAGTGAATCGAATACCGCGATATATTAAAAAGATTATACACCACGATCAAGTGGGCTTCATCCCAGGGGCACAGGAATGGTTCAACATATTTAAATTGACTAATGTGATACACCACATAAACAAATTAAAAAATAAGAATCATATGATCATATCAATGGATGCAGAAAAAGCCTTTGACAAGATACAACATAGGTTTATGTTGAAAACACTTAACAAAATTGGTATAGAAGGAAAGTATCTTAACATAATAAAGGCCATATATGAAAACCCCACAGCCAACATTACATTTAATGGTGAAAAACTCAAAACCTTCCCTCTAAGATCAGGAACAAGGCAAGGCTGTCCACTATCGCCACTGTTATTCAGTATAACATTGGAGGTCCTAGTGAGTGCAGTCAGGCAAGAGAAAGTTATAAAAGGCATCCAAATAGGAAAAGAAGAAGTCACACTCACTATTTGTGGATGACATGATTCTCTATATAGAAAACCCTAAAAACTCTACAAGAACACTACTAAAAGTAATAAACAAATACAGTAAAGTTTCTGGATACAAAATCATCATTCAAATAGAAAAAATAATTCCTTTTGCAATTGCAACAAAAAGAATAAAATACCTAGGAATAAATCTAATGAAACAGTTGGAGAACCTATATAATGAAAACTATAAAGCCTATTAAATAAATTGAAGAAGAAACAAAGAAATGGAAAAATATCCCGCATTCTTGGATTGGAAGAATCAACACAGTTAAAATGTCTTTATTATCTAAAGCCTTATATAGATTTAATGCAATCCCCATCAAAATCCCATTGGTGTTTTTTAAAGAAATAGAACAAAAAAACACATCAGGTTGTATGGAAGCACAAAAGACTCCAAATTGCCAAAGTCATTCTGAGAAAAAAGAACAAGGCTGGAGGTATCACTCTGCCTGACTTCAAATTATACTACTAGTAATCAAAATGGCATGGTATTGGCAGAAAGACAGGCACACAGACCTGGGGAACAGAATTGTGAGTCCAGAAGCTATTGCATTTTTATTTGGGCAAGTGATTTTAGACAAAAAAGAAAAAAATATACCGTGGAGAAAGGAAAACCTCTTCAATAAATGGTGCTGAGAAAACTGGAAAGCCACCTGCTAAAGAATGAAACTAGACTGTTGTCTTTTATCACACACCAAAATTATCTCAAAATGGATTAAGGATCTGAATATAAGACCTGAAACAATAAAGTGCATAGAAGAAAAATAGGAGCTAACCTCATGGATCTTATTCTTAAAAAGAATTTTATTAATTTGACCTCAAAAGCAAGGGAAGTAAAAGCTAAAATAAATGAATAGGACTACATCAAACTAAAATGCTCTGCATAGCAAAAGCTGCCGTTAACAAGGTAAAGAGACAACCATCCACATGTGAAAATACATTTGCAAGCAATGCCTATGATAAGGGTCTGATATCCAAAATATACAAAGAACTCATACAATTAAATAACAACAATAAAACCACAAATGATCCAAGCAAAAATGGGCAGAGTACCTAAACAGACATTTCTCCCCAAAAGACATACAAATGGCCAATAAGCATATGAAGGGATGCTCAATATCGTTAGCTATTAGGGAAATCCAAATCAAAACCATGATGAGATACCATCTCACATCTGTTAGAATAGCTGATATCAACAGGACAAGTAATAACTATTTTTGAAGAGGTTGTGGAGAAAAGAGAACCTTTATACACTGCTGGTAGGACTGTAAATTGGTACAGCCTCTATGGAAAACAGTATGAAGTTTCCTCAAAAAAATAAGAATTGAACTACCATGTGATCAAACAATTCTTCTACTGGATATTTACCCCAAAGTCTTGAAAACCCATATCCAATAAGATATTTACACGCCGATGTTCAAAGCAGCTTTATTCACAGAGGCCAGGACATGGAAGCAACTGAAGTGCCCTACGATAGATGATTGGCTAAAGAAGTTGTGGTACATATATACAATGAAATATTACTCAGCCATAAGAAAATGAAATACTGCCATTTGCAACAACATGGATTGACCTTGAAATAATCATACTAAGCGAAATAAGCCAGACAGAAAAAGTTGAAAAATCACATGATATCACTTATATGTGGGATATAAACCTAAAAGCAGATGGGAAAAAACAATTTAAATAATTTCTTCAATTAAATAAATAAATAAACAACTTAGAATGCAAAACATTGTGAAATAATAATGATAACAATAATTAATAAAAATTCCAAAAAAAGTTGAAAACCATATGATAGCACTTATATGTGAGATATAAATCTAAAAACAACAAACAAACAGAACTAACAGAGACTCATGGACATGAACAATAGACTAGTAGTTACCAGAGGGGAGGAGAGAAGGGGAGTGGAGAGGTAGATGGGGTAAAAGAGGTCAAATATGTGGTGACAGAACGAATTCTAACTATAGGAGGTGAACACACAATGCAATGTATATGTGCCTTATTGTTGAATTGTTCACCTAAAACTTACTGGATTTTGTTAACCAATTTCACTTAATAAAACAAGTAAATAAATAAATAAAAAGAAATACAGACTTTATAAAACATGAAAATAAAATGAAGAAAGCATGCTGTGCTGTGTTGCAAAAATAATACAATTTTTGGATCTGTCACTTTTAGTAATTCATAATTGTTTTCTTCTAACATGGCTCCTATTATTGCAAATAAGAAGTCTAGTGCCATTGTGATTCCTTCCTATTGTAAAAAAAAGCATGCTTTTTCTGCCTGGAAGTGTTTTAGGTTTGGTTTTTTTTTTTATCCTCTTAATTCAATGGCAAATCAGATTTGAGGTTGATTGGGTTCCTCTGGGAGTCAAATATTGGGGTATTTCTGTGAGGAAGGGTCAATGAATTATGGTCCAATCAGATTAGATAATCCAAGGCCTATAGATGTCATTCATATTGGAGTAGTGAATGACAGTGTTGGGGAATCCTTGAAGGAAAATAATTGGAGACATCTGCGGATAAGTGATTGGGACCGCTGTTGAAATTCTTGATGTTTAGAGTTGGAGATGTGAGTATCTGAAGTCATTGATTGGTCCATGAGAGTTACTGATTGCGACACTGCAGTGGTGAATGATCGATTGCAAGCCTGGGATTACCAGTCTTTTGGAGTCGGTTTTGGGGGTCCTATAGGAGTCAGTCATTGGAACCTGTGACATCAGTAATTGCAAGACTCTGTGAGTTGGTATATGATAGATTGGAAGGTCTGTTATTGAGGGTTTTATGGGAGTCACTGATTTTATATATAGGCTGTGTATTATGGCGTCCTATAGGTTGTCAGATTTGGCCCCCAAGGGACTTTAATCAGATCCATGGTTAATTTTCTACTGAGAATGTGTTGCCTGTGTTGGTGATTATTTTAGGAGCCTATGGAAACTAGTTGATGGCACCTTTGGGATACAGTTTTTGTCAGATGGCCAATAGACATAAGAAAAGATTCTCAATATCACTAATCATCAGAGAAATGAAAATTAAAACCACAATAAGATATCACCTCACGCCTGTCGGAAAGACTATCATCAATAAATCAAAAAACAACAAGTGTCTGTGAGAATATGGAGAAAAAGGAACCCTCATGCACTGTTGGTGGAATTGCAAACTGGTACAGCCACTATGGAAAATAGTGTGAAGATTCCTCCAAAAAATAAAAATAGAACTACCTTATAACCCAGCATTTGTACTTCTGGGTATTTATCCAAAGAAAACCTAAACACTAATTTGAAGAGATATATGCACCCCTATGTTCACTACAATGCTATTTACAATAGCCAAGATATGGAAGCAACCTAAGTGCCCATCAATAGGCGACTGGATAAAAAGGTGAGATAAAAACTAATGCATAAAGAGGCACCCCTGGATTCACTGCAGCGCTCTTCACAGTAGCCAAGATATGGAAGCAACCTAAGTGTCCATCGATAGATGACAATTGGATAAAGAAGTTATGGTACATATATACAATGGAATATTACTCAGCCATAAAATAATGAAATCTTACCATTTGCAATGACATGGATGGACCTAGAAGGTATTATGCTAAGTGAAATAAATCAGACAAAGACAAATATCATATGATTTCACTTATATGTGGAATTTAAGGAACAAAATAAATGAACAAACAAAACAAAAACAGACTCATAGATACAGAGAATAAACTGGTGATTGCCGGATGGAAGTGGGGATTGGGTGTAGGTAGAAAGGTGAAGGGATTAAGAAATACAAATTGGGAGTTACAAAACAGTCACGGGGATATGAAGTACAGCATAGGGAATATAGTCAGTAATATGGTAATAACTGCGTATAGTGGCAGGTGGGTACTAGACTAATTGGGGAAATCATTTTGTAAATTATATAAATGTCTAACCACTACACTGTACACCTGATACTAGTATAAAATAGTCTTTAATATCAACTCTAATTGAAAAAAAATTTAAATATATATATGTTAATGGAATGTGTTCCAGATGCCAAGTAGGAGTGAGTGCTTTAGAAGCATCATTTCGTTTAACTTTAACAACACTATGAGATGGATATTTTCATCCTCAGTTTTAAGATGAAGAAACTCAGGCTAAAGTTACTTCCCCAAATTCTAGCTAGAACTGAAAAGAGCTGGAATTAAAATTCTCATTCATTTTACACCAAATGTCATGAGTTTTTCCCATATTCTACACTAATACTTGGTGTTCGTTTTACTGAACTTTTCTCTTCTACAGTATCCAGCACAGTGAGCCACCCCTTGGTGCTCCCAAGAAGCATTTTTGGGGTAAACGTTATATGACTGACCATGTGGATACTGTCTTTCCAGGGTTTTTTGGAGCCTCTACAGAATCTCTGGACCAGGCCCCGTCGTGAAAGCTGCAGGGTCTTCCCTCCGGTCCCAGCAGCTCTGGCTGAGTCCACAGGTTCCCGCTGGCTTCAAGCTCCTGGGAAGATCAGAGTTGTCAGCAAGGGAGCTTGAGGGCTCAGGCCCAGCGAGAACATGCCAGAAAACCAAAGCTCTCCCCAGTGGTCCCCAGCCTTGGCTGCAGAGGGATATGGCAGCTTGTGTGAGGTGAGGAGGGAGAGGAAATTCATTCAGTGGGGAAATAGTCCTGACTTGTCACCAGGGTCTCAGAGCAAAGGCAGGTGGGTCACAGGGACAGCAGATTCTGGACTCATTGCCCCTATGACAGATTACTATCCTCCTGCTGTGTGAGAACCACATGGCTAATGTTCCACATGCAGAGCCCTGTGTGTTTCAGTGGAAAACATTATGCAGTTGATGGAGGAAAGGTGGCATGGGGGGGTCAGCCCCACATCTGGGGTGGGGGGCAGTCAGCTCCCTGCAGAGTGTCTGTAGACAGGTCTGGGTGGGGGCAGTCACTGTTCCTAGCCAGGGAGATGCTACCCCCAAACCCCAGCACAGGCCCTTCATGCTGCATTCGCTCTTGGCAGATACTCAGCCAATCCCCACCAGAGCCTCCTTTCTGCCTGGTCTCTAGGGATTTGCTGATTTTTCCTCTATCCTGATCTTGGACTGAAAAATCTCCTTTTTTGGAACTTAGAGGATGGCAGGGTAGTAGGGTGACCACAGTCTCCAGGGCCCTTCTGGTTTTCCCTTCTTTCAAAGATGAATATAATGGCCCAAGAAGGGACATGACTTTCCCTGGTGGCTCAGACTGCAAGTGACAGCACTGGACTAGAATTATGTCTCCTGAACATGTCCTCCGCCCTTGTCACACTACAGCCCAGTCTGTTTCCCACTAAAAGTTCCCCTGGAGATTCTATAAACAGAGGAAGATAATGAGAGAGCCAGACCTTACTGGACAGCTCCCTCCTTTAGACTGTCTTGTGGATGCTGCACCTATGGAACAGGCTCGCTGTCACAGGGGTTCAGGGTCCTGTGGTCATTAGAATAATATTAAATTTTTAAAAATTGTTTTGATTTTTATTATTTCATAATTCATTATTTCACAATAAAATATTAGAAAATGGAGATAAACAAATAGAAGAGAATAAAACATTACTGGTAATTCCAGCATTACTCAAAATCAACCCATGTTAACATTTAGTTATATTTACTTTCAGTTGTTTTTTCCTTTGTATGTGCATGTGTGAATGTATGTGGGTATATGTGTGAGTTTGTGAGTGTGTATACATACCACACACATTATATAGCTCAAGTTTAAAAATGCAGTCATAGTATTTGGTTGCCTCCTTTTTAACTTGGCAGTTTAACATAATTTTCTAGGCAGGAAATGTTTTTCTTTATACATACATGATGCATAGCATTATGTCCTTTGGATAGGCTATAATTGATTTAACCAATCTACTGTATAGTCATTTAAAGTGCTTCAGGTATTCTGTTGTGATCGAAACTGCTGTGGTGAAATTATTGCACTTAAATATTTTTCCTCAAGTCACTGAAATTGTATTTCAAGTCAAAGATATAGGGGCATTAAATGGTAAATGAATCACTGCCTGACAGTACTGTGCTTCCACCCAGTGGAAAATTGCCCTTGGCAAGACTCTGCTCCATCATATCAGTCACAGGCCCACAGATGAAGGCCACAACAATGTGGTCCTCCCCAGTCCTTCTGCACACAGCCACTTGCCCAGCCAATGTGTGGGAAGTTCTAGATGAATGATTCTGAGCTCTGCAAGGCACATTTCTCCACTCATGTCTTCCTTCCCAACCAAGGACCTCTGCCCTTTGCAAGAAGAGATGGAAATGACCAAGATCATGGTGAATATTATTTATTCACTTATTTATGTATTAGATTCTTGTTTACTTTTATTAGATGTCAGGGAGCAGGGAATGGGAAGAGATACCAAGGAACCAATAAACATGTCCCCAGAAGTAGAGAACAGCCTGTTGGACCAAGAAATAGTGGCTGAAGCTGAAAAACAGGCAGAGGGGTCAGTAAGAGAAAGGGATGAAGAATATCCACAGAGAACAGCTGAAGGGATCATGGTGCACTTACTGGAGATGGAGGATCGCCAAGGGGCCCAGAGGACAGGTGGGAGTGCAATAGAACATTCAGAAGAAATGGGAAATATGAGTCAGAGGTCAGGGAGCAGCAGAGACCAAGAAGCAGTTGTCAAGGCTGTAGAAGTTATGATAGTGAGGAACAAGGAAGAGCCAGAGGGTTTAAGAAGAATTAGGGATCTAAAAATAGGAAGAGGTACGAGGAGATGGAGGAACGAGATAACAACCAGAGGGACAGGAAAACAGAAGATTCAAGTAAAATGGCAAAAACTAAAAGGTTCACTGTGCTGGGTAAGAGCCAGCAGGACAAGTAACTTCACAAGGCACCATGATTTCAAGGAAAACCTAAGGGGATGAGAAAGACAGAGGAACCAGGGAACAAGAAATGGGAAAGATGAGCCTCAGAGTGGGTAGCAGCCAAAAGAAGCAGGGACCAGCTGCTGAGGCTGTAGAACAGGTGGAGGGGCAGGGAAGGGACAGACCCATGGGACAATTGGAAAGACGGAGAAGGACCTTCAAGGCTGAGAAGTAGCTGAAGGCAGTAGGAACCACATGGAACAAAGAACAGCTCCTGAAGTCAGGGAACAGCCAGAGGGACCTGCAAACATGTGCTTGAGTGTCCACTAGAGATCCCAGGGGCTAACCAGAGAACTAGAGAACAGGAGACATGGGCATTAAAAGTGTGTCTAGTATTGGATAACAACCTGACTGACTAGGCAACTGATAGAGGGACTAGAGAACACCCAGAAGGTATAGTGTCAGTTCTTGAAGATAGTTAGCAGCCAGAGGCCCATGTAGCAGGCA
Organism: Pteropus alecto; assembly: GCF_000325575.1. NCBI lineage: Eukaryota > Metazoa > Chordata > Mammalia > Chiroptera > Pteropodidae > Pteropus > Pteropus alecto. Next base: position 1,474,673 of record NW_006431933.1, on the reverse strand, counting down.
CTGAAGCTAAGGACAGTTGCAGAATCCAGGAAGAGGCTGGGGATCAGCCAGAGTTCCCCAGGATAGGGTGACAGGGTTTCCTGAGATGGGGGACTTCCAGTGCTAAAATAGGGAAAGTCTTGGGCAAACTGGGATTGTTGCTCACCTTGCCCAGGAAACAGTGGACCTAGCCAATAGCAGCCAATAGTCAGATGCAATGTAAATGATGGAGTAGAAGAAAGTACAGAAGCCAGCATGACATTGAGCACACAGAAGTAGTATGCTTTGATGGTCAAGAGCCTAGGCTAGGAGCCAGGTAGATCTGCCCCCCACAAAGTATGATCTGTGGACCAGACACATGAGCATTAGGTGAGAATGAATTAGAAATGCATTCCAGAACCGCCCCAGGAGCAGGGAAGAATTGAGACTAGAGAGCAGTCAAAAGACTCAAACAGCGGTCAGTCTGTGTCTACTAGAAGGAATGAGAAAGGCTCGTCAGGATCAGGGAATAGCCAAATGGACTAGGAAACAGTCAGAAGAATGGTGCCACAGACTAATGATTACTACTAGAGGGACAACTGTCAGAGGAAATACAGGACAGTCCAAGGCAACAGGGATCAGTTAGAGGGAAGAAGAAATAGGAGGAGCAGAACAGTTAAGAGGGACCCAGAGACAGTCAGAGAAAGCAACAAATAGGGGTGTCAGGAAAGAGATTGAGGGACACTTATGAGGAATAAGAAACATTTAGAGGGAACAGTAAAAGGAGAGACCAAGGAAGACCACGCAGAGGGAATAAGGACCAGCAGAGGGAGCAGGGAGAAGTCAGGGAACCAGGGTGGGCAGGGTAAGCAGGAAAGGCCAAATGGAGGAATGTAAGGCCATAGAGAATACTCAGAGGGAACAGGAAACACTCAAATGGATAGGCAATATCCAGAGGGAGCAGAGAACAGTCAGATGGATAAGGAGCAGCCAGAGGAAACAAAGAACAATCAGATGGATAGGGAACAATCAGAAGGAGCAGGAAAGACCAGGGCATCCGCAGACAAGGAGAAACAGGCAGAGAGACTAGGTATCTCACCCCAGGTGAGGGCCCAGTGAACCAAATACTACTTTTCACTTTCAGCCAGCCTAATAAGTGCCCTGGAAGGCCTTCTGCTAGACTGGGACAAGGTACAGAAGGGCAGGATCACATCACAGAAGTCAATGTAGAAATGTGCTGGGGCAGGAGTGAGAACAGCCCTGAGGAGGGAGGTCTGAGCACCAAGCCGTCTGCAGGGCGGGACAGAGCAAATGGCCAGGGACAGAATGAGCAGTGAGCAGCTAATCCTGGCAGCCTAGCACCCCTGGAAGTGAGGACACATAATGTACTGGGACTGAGATGACTCTGTAGAAAGACATTGTGTGGTTCACTGGAAGCCCTGAGGAGCTGGAGTGGGGATTCTCACCTAGCATGAAGAAGTCCTTGTAGGGGACCTGGTGGTGGTAGGGACATATATAATTCTTCGTGGTAGAAATGGCCCAGAAAATCAAATCTTTTCATATGTAGCAGGTGAGGCTGGAATCTGGGTGAATCTGTGTTAGCAACTTTGTACCCAAATCTCTAGCTTCAAAGCCCCCTCCATCATTCCACATACGCCTACCCAGCCAGGATGGGGTTCAAAAATTCTATTTTGGTGGAGAAAGGAATCAAAGAGGGGCTTCTGTGGGCAGTATACCTTGTCTATATTCATCTTGTATCTGTTAAGGCTCATTGTAATGCCTGGTGTGGTCTTGGTACACTTTCCCCAACGAACGTGGCCTTAGTGACTCCCAGGGAGGGAGAGACATGTGAGGTGGTCTTTTGTCCACCAACTTGGGCTGCCAGGCACCTGGTAGGCAGTAGTAGTTCTTAAAATGTTTAACAATGTCAGATATTAGATATGTTAATCCTTCCACACTAGCTGATAAATAGCCAATTCTCTCCTGCTCCCTGAGGCTCTTTCACTGTGTCACCCACACACCTGCTGGTCTGTCCTGGGGCAACTGGCAAGAGAACAAGGGTCAGGAAGATGGGCAGACAGAATGAGAGCTTCCTTCAAGCCTGTCCCCAGGGTTCTCACTGAATGTGAGCCCTGTGGGGACAGGTCAGGTGTATTACTAGGTCACAGGTGGAGGTCCTGCTCCTCAGTAGCCCTATGGGCTATGCTCAGGAGAGCTGGTGGGTGGAGAAGGGCTGGGCATGGCCCAGTGCTTTTGGATCTACCTCCTCCAGGAACTGATGGTGAAACAGGTACTGTGAGCTTCCTGCCTGTTCTGCATTCCTGAACACTCGCTGTTGAGGGGAGGGCATCCAGGGCCCCAAAAGGCCAAAGGGTCTTTCAATGAATAAAGGTTCCTCATTTACTCATAGTCGATTTGTTATATCTTTTCTTTGATACTTAATGCATTTTTTTTTGTCTGTTTTAGGAAATCCTCATCTACCCCAAGGCTTAAATGAATATTCACCTATATTTTCTACAAAGAATTTTAAACTTTGGATTCTTTCGAAATAATTTAAAAATTAAAGAGCTATTACAAAATAGTACAAAGAACTATATATGCCTTGATCCAAAACCACCAATTGTTAACATTTTGACATTTGCTTTCATTGTCTTTTCAATTTATATATGCATGTATGTGTGTATGTGTTTGTATACACATAGATGTATTAGAACTTTATTTTCTGAACCATTTGAGAGTAATTTGCAAACTTAAATCCCCTTTACCCCTAAATACTTCAATGTTTATCTCTTAAGAAAAAGGATATTCTCTTACATGACCATAGTTACAGTTATCAAAATCAAAATATTTAACTTTGATATAATGCTATCTAATATACAATGTGTATTATCTAATTATCTAATATACAATATGTAATATACAGTTTCCCCTGCTGTCACAATAATGTTCTTTATAGCATTCCCCCTGATCCAGGACAACCAGGTTCATGTATTGCATTTAGTTGTCATGTCCTTTTAGTCTTTAATCTGGAACAGTTCCTTAGCCTTTCTTTGATTTTCATGACACTGACAGTTTTGAAGAATGTCCCTCAATTTAAGTTTGTTTCTTGCTTCCTCATAATTAGATTCAGGTTATTCATTTTTTTCAGAAATAACACAAAAATGATGATGTGTTCTCAGTGGCTCGTGTCAGTAAGCATTTAATATTAATTTGTCCTTTATTGATAATATTAACTTTATTGATAATATTAACTGGCTAAGATGCTGTCTGTCAAGTACTGTGAAGTTACTATCTTTCTATTTTTAATTAATAACAATTGTGTGGGCAGATTTGAAACTATGTGAATATGCTGTTTCTCATACTTTTGTCCACTAATTTTAGCATCCAGCGATGATTCCTGCCTATAACAATTAATTGCTTGCTGTTTCCCTGATGGTATTTTTTCTAATTCCATCATTTCTTCTACATTGATTAGTTGGTATTTTATTGTATGGAAAAACATTCCTTGCTTTGATGATGAAAGTAAAATGATGTGCCAGGCACAAGGAGCACACTTTGATTTGCCTTCACTAATAGGAACTAGACCGTTTTGCTCCTATTAGTGGAGAAATGACTGACTCCAGGGTTAGAACAGAGAAAGTACAGAGTGATCCAGATGAACTCGTTGTGCTGGAAAGTAATGAGGTGCTCAAAAGATGGGGACATGTCAAAAAGACACAGGAGTCAGCCTGAAGGACCTCTCTGGCCAAATCTGGGACAATGTGAGTAGAAAAATAAATAATAGTGGCAATAGATTATAACCCACTAAATAAAGTAGAAAGTCACCAGTCCATATGATAGGTAGATAGGCAGGTGTGTAGTTAGGCAGATAGATAGGCAAGAAGTGAATGCTTCTTTTTAATAGCATTCTGATCTTTTATGGTGTGTCCACTAATTTCTCCAGTCTTTCTAAAAATAACATTGGTAGTTTGCTACAAACATTAAAATTTTTGAAATAATTATAGATTTATAGAAAATTGTAAAGATCGTACAGAGAAGTCCCATGTAACCCTTTACCCAGTTTCCCTCAGTGTTTACATCCTGTGTCACTAGTATCACAAACAGGAAACTGACATTACTATATTGTGTGTGCGTAGTTCTCTGCCATTTTAAACATGTGTAGACGCCTGTACAATAATCCAGATACAGAACTATTCTATCACATAAGTCTACTGGTGTTGAAATTTTACCAGCTGGAGTAAAGTGTAGAAAACTTACCTCCCTTTAAGTCCTCTTACACTTGGAGTTTATAATAAAAATGTCTTAAGTATTTCCTCTGCGTACATGGAGAGCCACATCAGACAATGTTATACTTTTTGCTTTGACCTTCAGACAATTTTAAAAACTCAGGAACAGAAGAAAAGTCTATTGTATTTACCTATATTTTTGTTCTTTCCATTTTTCCTTCTTTCCTGATGTTGCAAGAATCCTTTTTATTATCTCCTTTCTGTTTAGAGAACTTCCTTTAGCCTTTCTTTTAGGGTACGTCTACTGGCAACACATTTTCTTAGTTTTCTTTCATCTGAAAATGTCTCGATTTCCCCTTCATTTCTTTTTTTTAATGAAAGCTTTATTGAGATATAATTCACATGCTATACAATTTATCCAAAGTGTACGATTCAATGTGAGTTTTGTATATTTATAGATATGTGTAACCATTACCAGTCAATTTTAGAACATTTTCATTACCTCGAAAGAAACTCTGTACCCTTAGCCATCACTTCCCTACCCTGCTTTCCCCCTCCCTACTTCCCCCAATCCTAAATTACTACTAATCTACTTTCTATCTCTATAGACTTCATTATTCTGGACATTTCATATGAATGGAATTATGTAATGTGTGATCTTTGTGTCTGGCTTCTTTCACTCAACATAATGCTTTCAATGTTTATTCATATTGTTGCATGTATCAGTATTCCATTCCTTTTTATGGCTGAATAATATTGCATTTTGCAGATATACCACAATTTTTTAATGCATTTGTCAGATGATGTACATTTGGGCTGTTTCCACCTTTTTGAATATTATGAGTAATGCTCCTATAAACATTTGTTTTTTTATGTAGATATATATTTTCATTTATCTTGAGTATACATACACTTAGGAGTGGAATTGCTGGGTCAAATAATAACTCATGTTTAACTATTTGAAGAACTGCAAGACCGTTTTCCAAAGCAGCGGCACCATTTTACATTCCCACCAGTAGTATGTAAAGATTCCAATTTCTCCACATCATCATCAGCACTTGCTATTATCTGACTTTTTGATTCTAGCCATCTTAGCGGATGTGAGGTAGTATCTCATTGTAGTTTTACTTTGCGTTTCCCTGATAATTAACGATGCCAAGCATCTTTTCATGTGTTTGTTAGCCATTACCTCTTCATTCCTGAAGGATCACTTTGCCAGATATGGAATTCAGGGTTGACAGTTCTTTTCTTTCAGCACTTGAAAAATGTGCCACTTCCTTCTTAACTCCATGCTTTCTGATGACCAATCTTGTATCACTTGGTTTCCCACCTCTAGGTAAGGTGTCATTTCTTTCTTGCTGATTTCAAGATCTTTCCTGTCCTCAGTTTTCTGAAGTTCGCCTATACCGTGTCTTGGTGTAGATGTCTTTGATGTATCCTCTTGGGATTTGCTCAGCCTCTGGGTTGATATCTTTTGCTAAATTTGAGAAATTTTCAGCCATAATTTCTTTTTCAGCCCCACACCTTTTCTCTTCTCCTTCTGGGACTCTGAAGACATGAATACCAGATCATTTGTTATAGTCTTACAGATCCCTGAGACTCTGCTCATTTTTTCCTAATCATTTTTCTTTCTGTTGTACAGATTGGATCATTTCTATTGCTCTGTGATCAAGGTCTCTGTCTCTTTCCTCTGTCCTCTCCACTCTTCTATTGAGCTCATTGTATTTTTCAGTTCTAAAATTTCCATTCAGTTCTTTTTATCTTCTATTTCCTTGCTGAGACTTTTTCTTTTTTTGCATTTCTTTTAAGTACATAAAAGCATTTTTATGATGGCTACTTTTAAAATCTTGTCAGATAATTCTAACATTTGTGTCATCTCGATGTTGGTGTCCGTTGATTGTCTTTTCTCATTCAAGTTGAGATTTTCCTGCTTCTTCATATGATGCCTGATTTTCAGTTATGTCCTGGATATTTAGGGAAGTATGAGATTCTGGATATTATTTAAATCTAGCATTTAGCAGTCCTCCTCTTACTCTGTTCTGCTAGAAAAGGAGAATCTAATCTCCTCCTTTCTGCCAAGTGGAGGTGGGAGTTCAGGTTCCCCACATGGCCTTCTTTGACATCCCAGAAAGAGACGAGTACCTTGTTACTGCTGGGGGTAATGGTGGTGGTGGAATGTCAGGCTCTCCAGGAGACTGCTTTGTTCACCATCCTGGTGGGGAGACAGAAGGGTATCATGTTACTGGGTGAGGGTGGAAGTTTGAGATCCTCATGTAACCCAAACTGATACTATGGGGAGGGGGCTCATTAGCCCCAAGCAGGGATGAAAATTTAGGCTCTCCACTCAGCCTTTGCTGATGGGAATGTGGGTGGAAAGCCATAGTTTTTCTTGTGATGCTTGCTGGAGTAAGGCAGTTATTATCTAAAATTTTCTCTTTTGCTAAATTGCCCCTTTCCTGGTTCTTTGGTTAGAGGAAATATTCTTGCAAAATTTTTTGTCTACACCAATTGGCATTATGGGTTTCCAGCCTTCCCAGCACCTAGTCCAGGATATATGAGGCAGAAAGAAAACTCAGGGAAACCACTGCTGTGTCATTCCTCAGGTTCTGAGGTCCCTAGCCAGTTTGCCTTTCACCAATTGACAGTCTTCTTATCTTTGTTTTACATATAATATCAAAAGTTTTTATCTCTACTTAGCAAATTGGAGCAAGGGAGAATCATGTCAATTCCATTTCGGTCCCATTGGTAATTTTTTACTTAATTTTTAAAATAGGTAATACATTCACGTGGTTCTCTCCCCAATTCCCCGGGTCTCCCTAGCATAGAAAAACAGTCCTAATTATTTTGTGGATGGGTGGGTGGAGTATATGCTTAGAGATTATGCAAATAAAAACAACTAAGAAAATATCCTTATTTTTCAACAAAAATAGTAGATACTGTTCCTGTTATATTGAACACTGATTTTTTAAAATTACTGTTAATTTTTAGCTTTTATCATGAAATATTACACACATTTTAAGTAATGCTGCTGTAAATATTCTTGAACATGTCTTCTGCTGCACATGTTCCAATCAGGCATATTTCCATGAGTAGAATCACTGTGTCTTAATGTTGGCATGTCTTCAGCACTGCCAGATAAAGCCAAAATGCTTTCCAGCATAGTTGTACCAGTTCACACCACCATCAGCCATATGAGAGTTCTCATTGCACCATATTCTCTTCATCGTTTCATATTATCAATCTTCTACATTGAAGACATTCTAGGGATTGTGTAGTGCTGTCTCATTGTGGCTTCAATTTGCATTCCTTGGTTACTAAGGAGGTTGAGCCCTTTTCGTTGTCTATTGAGGCTTTGGATTTCCTCTTTTGTAAAATGTCTGTTCAAATCCTTTGCCCACTTTTCTACTATGTGGTCTGTTTTCTTCCTATTGGCTTGTGAGAGTTATTTACAACCTCTATATATGAGCCTTTGTTAGTAATATATGTTGCAGTATCTTCTATTTTGTGGCTTTTTTTTCTCTTATAATGCTGTCTTTTAAATGAATAGAAGTTTAAAACTTTATTGTAGACAGACTTATCAGTCTTTTTCTTTATTATTAATGTTTTTTGTATCTTGTTTGAGAATTATTTCCCTAATCCAAGATCATGAAAACATTTGTCTACATTTTTAAAGACTTTACTGTGTTTCCTTTCCCCCATATATTTCTTCTAAATGTTTTTTTTAGCACTCTTGTGTCTTTCTATGTTGGTTATCCAAGTGTTTAATTTGTTCTATATTTTATTTGACTCTACTGCCATTGCCTAGCACATAATAGATCAGTAAATGTATTGTATCTAGTTCCTCCATTAACTAGAGGACTTAAAGAGAGCTCATCTTAATCCTAATTTTTGAAAAAGAATGACTCAATGAATAAGTGAATGAATGTAGCACACAATGAATGCCAAGGTACTTCGGTAAGTTTTTCTCTCACAAAATAAAAGGCAAAGCTAGGTATTTAGTGCATTATGGTAAAAGTCATTAAAAACATTTTCAATTTATCCTCCCTTCATCCCTCAGTGCTGACAATGTAATTTTGAACAGGATTGTGTTGTTACAGGTCTCAATATCATTTGAGGATGTGACTGTGGACTTCAGCAGAGAAGAGTGGCAACACTTGGACCCTGCTCAGAGATGCCTATACCGGGATGTGACACTGGAAAACTACAGCCATCTGCTCTCAGTCGGTAAGCTCTCAGCCACCCTAAGTGTCTACCAGGGAACTCAGTAAGGCTGTTTCCATTTTCAGCTGCTGAGTGCTCTGAGACATCTCAAATGTGTGATGGTGCCATCCTTGATTTGTCTAGAGTCTTCAGACCCTTTCCGGCACTATTATTATTACTCGATTCCCAGCGAAATGTGATTACTTTTCTGTAAAAAAAAAATATGGAAGTGCCATTGATAGATCCCTGAAACTCATTTAGCTGGACCTAATCCTATATCATGTCTTGTTAACAGGGTACCAAGTTCCCAAACCAGAGATCATTTTCCAGCTGGAGCAAGGAGAAGGGCCATGGATGTTGGAGAGGGAAACCCCACATCAGAGCTGTTCAGGTGAGTGAGTTTGACCCAGGCAGATGGAAGTCATGGAAGTAAATCTCACTTTTGTAACAGAAGTCAGTACCTTCCAAAGGCTGTGAAGATAATCTGTCTTAAAAGTTCTAAATTTTTGGATTTGCTTGGAGATAGTTGATATAAGTTTTTCTGATATCTAAATGCTATTTCCAGGTATGACTCTTGTCACATCTATTGTCTTATTCTCTTGGATTTTTGACAAAAGAGCTGTCTCTAATCCTGTACACTGGATTACATACATACCATCCAATTTTATCTAGGACTTTTTATTCTTCCTGCTCCACCTCCACTCCCTTTATCTTAGATTCTTTCCTCGTACATTCAGGTATTTTAAATTTTCTTTTCTTTTATTCCAATTCCTCATATCCATTACTTATACCTCTTCCCACAGGCAACTGGTCTAATATAATTTATCTTTGAATTTGTATGTTATTCTCTTAAAGCCTAAAGTATTGGTTTATGAGTATATATTTTTAGTTTATATAAATTATATTGTGCTATGTGTCTTAATTCTTTTCTTTTTTTCACTCATCTCTAAGTTCTGTCCATATTGCAGTGTGTTCATCTGACTTTGTTCCTTCAAATTGCATAGTATTCCACAGTGTGCCAGCACCACATCTTACTTACCCATTCATCCCATAGTGGAAACTAGGGTTGTCACTAACTCCCGGCTGATACAAACAACTCTACAATAAATTTCTACATAAACGTTCCCTTATGGATCTAATTGAGTTTTGCAGAATTATCATCCTGAATTCTCTGTCATTTAAGTTACATATTTCTATGTCTTTAAGCTTATTTTCTGGAGATTTTTCTCTTTCTCTCTGAGCTTCCTTTTCACTTTGGTTGTTCATGGTGTTTAATGGAGTATTTCTCCACCTGAGCATTAGTGGAAGTGTATCCTCCTTTTTTTCTTTTTCCTGAGAGATTTATTATATAAACATCTCTCTTTAGCCTATTGATAAGAAGGCATTTTTCTTTTGGTTTCCAGTAGGTAGCATCTAAGCCTCTTAGATTCTACTTTATATAAAGTCTTAATAATGCCTTTTTTTTTCTTATAAATATTCGATCACTTGCTACCCTCAGTCTCAGTCTCTGTCAGTGTTATTGGCAGTTTTGGTAGTGTTTGCTCAGATTCCCCTGGGGCTCAGCAGTGTTCAGTCTTGGAGGAAATGGGGAGAGGTGCCCTCTGGGTTGGAGGATGGTAGCTGCAGCTCAGCTTGGCATTTTGCAACCGTGGCTCGTAATAATCAACTGTTACTTCTCTGCCATCCCCACTTCTCCATTTTTCTGCCCTGATACCTGGGCACTGCCACTGCGTGGAGCTCACAGCTCTCTCAGGCAAGGCTGTTCAGATAATCCACTGCACCTTCTCCCCTGCAGGGAGTTCTGACTGCAAGAGGCAGCTTCTTTGTTTCTCCTAGTCTACCGCCAGTCGCTTGTGGATCTGACCTATTGTAGCTCTTATTAGCAGATCCCTCGCTCAGACGTGCTACTATGCAGGTTGGGTGTTTTTTGTTAAGTTAGATGTTCAGCTTATTTTTGTTTCAAGAGGAGAGATCTGGGGACATCTCTCACTCCATGTTTCTGACATAATTTAATCCATTAACATTTAAAGTAATTATTGAAAAAATAATTGTTGATATGTAGTTGCTGCCATTTTATTATTCATATTTTTTACACTTTTTTCTTTTTATTAAAGAAACCCCTTTAATATTTCCTGTAATACTGGTTTAGTGGTGATGAGCTCCTTTAGCTTTTTCTTGTCTGGGAAGATCTTTATCTGTCCTTTGATTCTCAATTATAGCTTTGCTGGGTTTGTATGTCTATTTTCTTTGGCAAGTTAAAGAAGTTTCTCATTATTATTTCTTCAAATGGATTTTCCAATCTTTGCTGTCTCTTCTTCTGGTATCCCTATGATACGAATGTTGGTACATTTGATGTATCAGAGGCCCCTTAAACTCTCTCTTTTTGGGGGGGATTCTTTTTTCTTATTGCTGTTCTGATTGGGTGTTTTCTGCTACCTTATCTTCTAAATCACTGATTAGACTCTCTGGTTCATCTAATCTACTGTTGATTCCCTGTGATCTATTCTTCATTTCAGTTATTGTATTCTTAATTTTGACTGGTTCTTTTTTATGTCTTTTATCTCAGTTTTTATGTGTCCTAGCTCTTTGTCGATGTTTTCACTGAGATCACTGAGCATTTTTATAACCAGTGTTTTGAACTCTGCATCTGGTATATTGCTTTTTTCCATTATGCTTAGTTCTTTTTCTAGAGTTTTGTTTTCTTCTTTCAGTTCAGACATATTTCTATGTTTCCCACTTTTCCTGCCTTCTTATGTTTGCTTCTATGTATTAAGTAAAGCTGCTATGTCTCCCTGCCTTTGTATAGTGGCCTTATGTAGTAGGTGTCTTGTGGGGCCCAATCTCCCTGGTCACCTGAGCCAGGTGCTTCAGGTGTGTCCCTTGTATGGGTTGTATGTGCCATCCTGTTGTAGTTGAGCCTTGGTTGCTGTTTGTACATCAGTGGGAAGGATCGACCCTTGGGCTTACTGCCTGTGAGAACTGGCCATGACTACAGTAGAAGAGCTGCTGTGCAGGGGATGACCCTATGGAGCAGAATTCGCTTTAGTGGGGCTCTAGTGACTACCCAGTCTGCCTAAGGGTGTGTTGTCCTCAGATGTGGCCCTGGGTAGTGCACTGGCATGGTCTGAAGCCAGCCACTAGGCATACTAGTCCTGGGACCTCCTGGGAGGTACTGCCACAGGAAAAGTTCAACTAAACCTTGTGTTCTGCCTAAGGCAACCTGGCATGAGCCACCAAGCAATCAGCAGGTAGCCACCACCAGTGCTGGGCTTGGAGGTGCCTCAAGAGGCCAAGCCTTGAACCAAACCCAGCTTCCACTAGTGACAGGCTTGGGGTTGCTCAGCAAGAGTTATGGGGCATGTACAGGCCAGATACTTCTTGTTTTGGTTTTGTGAACCTTTGAGAGATTTTAGGACAGTCTGCAGCATGTGCCAAGACAAGCCATTCATATGGAAAAGCCACTTAAAGTGGCTTGGGTGGGCCCACAAGTTGGGTCAGGCTGGGTCTCAGGGAAGTCACCAGGGCTGTGTGAGACTAGTGTTAGCCAGTTTGATGGAGAGACAGATATAGTGGCCACCTCCATCTGCATGCTGGGAGTGGGAAGTCTCAACAAAGAAACAATGGATTCTACCAGTACTTCTGCCTGGGAGAAAGCTGCCCCTCCAGCTCTTGCCCTGAAGCAAGACAATTCAGTTTCAACCCTATATGTCCTTGGTGCCTTTCAAGCTGCTGCTCCAGTGCTGGAGCTCAGAGTGAGTGAGTCCATCAGAGAGTGATTTTATGTGCGGACCCTTTAAGTGAAGTGCCTGGGTCTCCAGCTGTCCTCTGTCTCACTCAGTCACAATCTCTGCTGGTTTTCATAGTCAGAACTTGTGGGAACTTCTCTTCCCAGCACTGGAACCCTGGGCTGGGGAGCCTGGTGTGGGGCTGGGCCCCCTCACTCCTCAGGGAAGACCTCCACAGCCTAGATATCCCTCATGATTTTTAACTGCCACACACAGGTGTGGGACCAACCCCTTTTGTGTCTCTACCTCTCCTACAAGTCTGTATATCCTTAGTTGTAGGATTTCTGTTCAGCTAGACTTCAGGTGATTCTCAATTATGGTTGTTCTATAGTTTAGTTGTAATTTTGATGTGGTCATGAAAGGATGCAAACATAGTGTTTACCTACTCCGCCATGTTGACTGGAAATCTGAAGTTCATTTTTTGCACATGACTATACAGTCATTTCAACATCATTTATTTAAAAAATTATTCTTTCTCAACTGAATTGCCATTGTACCTTTATTGATAATCAGTTGTCGTTTGTGTACTGATATCTTTCTTAACTCTTCATTCTGTTCCATTAATCTATTCATCTATCTTTACACCACTCCCATACTGTTTTGATTAGTGTAGCTATGTAATAAATCTGAAATCATGTAGTGTTTGTCCTCCAACTTTGTTTTCTTCTCTTTCAAATTGTTTTGGCTATTCTAAGGCCTTAATATATATCTATATAAATTTTAGAATTAGTTTTTCAGTTCTAGAAAAGTGAATTTTGATTAGGATTACATTGACTGAAATCAGTTTGGAGAGAATTGAAGTCTTAACATTATTGGGTATTTCAATCCATGACCAATTATATTTTTCTCAGCAATGTTTTCTACTGTTCAGTGTACAGGTCTTATGCATCTTTTGTCAGATTTATCCCTAAGTATACTATTTTTTCCAGCTTTACTAAGATATAATTGACATATAACATTGTGTAAGTTTAAAGTGTACAATGTGTTGGTTTGATACATTTATATATTGCAAAATGATTACTTCTGTAGTATTAGCTAACCCCTCCATCCTGTCACATAGTGACCATTTCTTTTTTTGTAGTAAGAATATTTTAGATCTACTCTCAACATTCAAGTATATGATACAATATCACTAGCTATAATCACCATGCTGTACTTTAGATCCCCAGAACTTTTTTTATCTTTTAACTGGAAGTTTGTACTCTTTGATTGGGAGAGAGAAACCACATACTAATTTGAACAGGGAAAGTATAACATAAAGAATTATTAGCTATAGTGAGATTGCAGTAACAAGGGATTGGCTAGTAAAGGTAAAGAGATCTCTAAAGAATAAAGGAATAGCAAGACTAAAGAACAGACAGTACCTCTAGGACTGTAATGGAGCAGCCAAGGAAATGCTTCCCCCACTTCCAAGGGATGAGACCCAGACTTTTTCAGGGGGGCATAGCTGTGTTCATGGCATGGCAAAACAGTTTCTGTGCCATGCTGGTGGAACTTGCTGGAAATCTGCTCTCTGGGATTCCAGAGAAACCTGACCATGGGGAAATGTCTTAATGGAGATATTCCACTACCAATCATCTGAGAGAAGTGCCACGGTAAACCACTGGGTGCTGCTGGTTACAATTCACTGCAGAGCATAGAGCTAGGGAAGCTACTGGTGCTGCAGGAGCTGGATACCAGAGGTTACCCATTGCAGGAGCTAAGTGCCAAAGAAGCCACCTACACTGTAAGACCTGGATGCTGGGGAAGTTATATGTGCATCAGGAGCCAGATATTGGCAAAGCCACCCACACTGCCTGAGACTGGTGCTAGACAAGCTGCCCTAGTTGGAAGAGCCTGCTGAGAGCTCACTAGAACCAGGAAGCAAAACCTTTTCCTCCTGCAATGTCTCTCCATTACCCTCTACTAACCAAGCTCATCATTGTGCCAGCTGGCAAAGGGAATAACATATTTAAAGAAACACAGATTCATTTTTATAGAATGGACAAGGAAGCAGGAATTTGGAATTGAAAGACAATAAATTGATAACTGGCACACTTATTCTTCAGTTTTCCAAAGCAACGCATGGAAAATATTTAGTAAAGTTAAATTTGTTGAATTTGGAAAGAGAGAGAGAGAAGGACATTTTGCTCTCTTTCAGAGGATTTTTCAAATGTCTGCTCAGAGGAATTCAAAGGACCATAGATTACATTTGAAAAGGGAAGACAACTGTGCGAAATGTTAACAATTTTAGCCTTTGCATATTAATTCATTCTGTTAGAACACAAAACTGCCAAATTGAGTATCAATATGAGTTGTACCATATCTGCTTTATAAATTCATAGAACCTTCCTAGAGGTGTATTGAAATTAGAGCTAATATCAAGAATAATCCATTTTGAATATGCACAGAGGAGCAAAACAACAAGCTTAATATAAATGTATGTCTCTCATATAAGAATTCTGAGGTGAATGGGTCCATTCAACATGTCAACTCTAATCTTGATGCATCATTCTGGGACCATGTCCCAAATCATTGCTCTGCCATCTCTTAGGGCAGTTGTCAGCTGCATGATTAATATTGGATGATTGTTGAGTCCAGTAGAAAGGGAAAGGAGGAATAAAGAAGATTTGCCCCCAGAAAGCGGAGAAGTGGGGCAAGACTGCAGAGAAGCAACAGGTGATTTTTTACTGGCCCCGGTTAACTGAGGCTGAGCCACAGCCCCAACCCTCAACCCAGAGGGCCCTTCCCCCCATACCCTCCAAGACCTATCACCACAGAGCCCCAGGAGAATCTGAGAAAATGCTGCCGCTGAGACTAAAGCTACCTCTCACAGCCTCTGGAGCTCTCTGCAGGAGGAGGAGGAGAGAAGAAGGAGGACAAGTTCTTGTGGCAGAGTTCCCTGAACAGCTCTGCCTTGGAAAACTGTGAGCTGTGGCCAGCTGGCTGCAAGGCACAGTCATCAGGGCAGAAAGCAGAGAAGCAGGGTGGGACCGCATAGGAACAACAGTTGATTTTTGCTGGTGGAGATTGCAAAACTGAGGCTGAGCTACAGCCCCCAACCCCGACCCAGAGGGCCCCCCCCCACCCTCTAGACCAATCCCTGCGAAGACCCAAGGGGATC
>NW_006431933.1:1451151-1454709 GCF_000325575.1 Pteropus alecto | reverse complement strand
TATTATCAAATTGTGATTTAGTTGGGACTGATTGCTGCTACTAGATTAGAATTTTTGATACCAAAAAATTGTTCGCTCACATTTCTAAGCTGTGTCCTTTAACAAACAGAGACTCATGGACATGGACTATAGACTAGTGGTTACTAGTGGGGTGGGAGAAGAGGGGAGAGGTAGACAGGGTAAAAGTGGTCAAATATAGGGGGATAAGGGGAGGGTGAAGTAGGTAAAGGGGATTCTCTATGTGGTAGCTGAAGGAAACTGGACTTTGGGTGGTGAACACACGATAGAATATACAGATGTCAAATGATAATGTACACCTGAAAATTATATGATTGTATTAACCAATGTTACCCCCAATAAACTTAATTTAAAGAAAGAAAGAAGGGGGGTATGGGGAGGGTGAAGTGGGTAAAGGGGACGAGCTATATGGTAGCTGAAGGAAACTGGACTTTGGGTGGTGAACACACAATAGAATATACAGATGTCAAATGATAATGTACACCTGAAAATTATATGATTGTATTAACCAATGTTACCCCCAATAAACTTAATTTAAAAAGAAAGAAAGAAAAAGACGATTTGCCCACTGTTTTAAGGCCTTGCCTGGAAGTGCACATATTACTTCTGCTCATACTCCATTAGTGAGAACAAAGTGAAGCTGGTTAATTTTATGCCCAGCTACATTCTGTTACTATAATAGGAGAGGTAAATAGATTTGGATGGATGACTTGAAGTTTCTGCCATAGATGGCTTTCTCTCTTCTATTTTACATTTGTTAAAACTATATATTCCTGGGACCTAGGAAGACTAGCAGCTGACTATAGAGTTGGAGCACATATACCTATTGACTGTTTGTCTATGTCAAGATAGCTGATGTTGCAACAGTTTTTCCTATAGATATAAAGGAATTGGTGTTTGAGGCACATAAATATAATGTTGATGCTCATATTTGTTCAGAGGGAAAAGCAAGAGGAAGCAGAGAAATTAGTAAGATTTTAGAGCTGATATGTAATAAGGACATACTATCTGAAATACTTCTTGAAATCCAGGCTTCCCTTTAACAGATTTCAGTTTCTTCTTCTGGTTATTTGACTCACTATCTAGACCTCCTACTAATGGATATAGATTCTAAGGGTTCAAATTCCATCCTTCTCACTTATTTTGCTATTTGATCTTCAGCAAGTTACATAACTTCTCTGTGCTTCTGTTTTTTCATCTGTGAAACATGATTGATAATGATAGCTACTTTTTAGGGTTTGGTGAAGATTAAATGAGCTGTTATGTGTAAAGCATTTGTAACAGTGCCTGGTCCATCACAAATGGTATATAATTGTTTGGCATATAGTAAATGTTCTAGAAGAATTTTTTGTATTACTACATTATTACTATTTTCATTATTGTCGTATGGACTCTTCAATTCTCTGTATTCATCCTGTCTGAACTATACATTCCCTCTCTCCTCTGCTAATTGTTCTTTGCGTTATTTTTTTTTTTTTTTTTTACTTTTAGATGAAGATATTGGGCTAACCCAACAACAGAGAATTTTGGGAGAAGTTTCATTCCACTGTGAGAAATTTAGTCAATCCATAGAAGATTCATTGTGTTTCATTTTAGAAGGATTGTGGCAAGATAAAGACCAGCTAGAGAGATATCAAGAAAACCAAAATAATTCATTAAGTCATGTGAAAGTATTCATTAAGGAGAGGAGCTATGGATGTAAAAACATTGAAAAAATAATTTATGTGAGTACCAAGCTTGTTCCTTCAATTAAAAGATTCCATAACAGTGACACATTTGGAAAGAGTTTGAAGCATACTTTAAACTTATATAATCATAATAAAAGCAATGCAACAATGAACCTTAATAAGATTTTTGGGAATGGCAACAATTTTGCCCATAGCTCTTCCTCTGCTAAGAATAAGAATAAGAATGCTAATACGGGAGCAAATGCTTGGGAACATAATCAATGTGAAAAACACCTTGGCCACACACAAGTTCTCAACCATCAACAGAAAATTCATACCGGGGGGAAACTTTATGTATGTACTGAATATGTAAAGAGCTTCACCCAGAAGTCACATCTCTTTGAGCATCAGAGAATCCATGCTGGAGAAAAATCCCATGAATGCAACAAAAATGAGAAAGTCTTCACTCAGAAGCCACAAACTGATGTAGCTCAGAGTGTTTATACAAGAGAGAAACCCTATATATGTACTCAATGTGGGAAGGTCTTTACTCTCAAGTCAAACTTCATTACACATCAGAAGATTCATACTGGACAGAAACTCTATAAATGCAGTGAATGTGGAAAAGCCTTTTTCCACAGATCATATCTCTTTAGACATATGAGAATTCATACAGGAGAAAAACCTTATGAATGCAGTGAATGTGGAAGAGGCTTCTCCCAGAATTCAGACCTCAATATACATCAGAAAACTCATACTGGAGAGAAACTCTATGCATGCAGCGAATGTGGGAAAGCTTTCGCAAGAAAATCGGCACTCAAGATGCATCAGAGAATTCACACAGGAGAGAAACCCTATGTATGCACTGAATGTGGGAAGGCCTTTATCCAGAAATCACATTTCAATACACATCAGAGAATTCATACTGGAGAAAAACCTTATGAGTGCAGTGATTGTAGGAAATCATTCACTAAGAAGTCACAACTCCATGTGCATCGACGAATTCACACAGGAGAAAAGCCCTATATATGTACAGAATGTGGAAAGGTTTTCACTCATAGGACAAATTTAACTACACATCAAAAAACTCATACTGGAGAGAAACCCTATATGTGTACTGAATGTGGGAAGGCTTTCAGTGATCAGTCAAATCTCATTAAACACCAGAAAACTCATACTGGAGAGAAACCCTATAAATGCAACGGTTGTGGAAAAGCTTTCATATGGAAGTCACGCCTCAAAATACATCAGAAATCTCATATTGGAGAGAGACACTATGAATGCAATGAATGTGGGAAAGCCTTTATTCAGAAATCAACACTAAGTGTGCATCAGAGAATCCATACAGGAGAAAAACCCTATGTTTGTCCTGAATGTGGGAAGGCTTTCATCCAGAAATCACACTTCATTGCACATCACAGAATTCATACTGGAGAGAAACCTTATGAATGCAGTGACTGTGGAAAATGCTTCACTAAGAAATCACAACTCCGCGTGCATCAGAAAATTCACACAGGAGAGAAGCCCAATATATGTGCTGAATGTGGAAAAGCCTTCACTGACAGGTCGAATCTCATAACACATCAGAAAATCCATACTAGAGAGAAACCTTATAAATGCAGTGACTGTGGGAAAACTTTCACCTGGAAGTCACGCCTCACTATCCATCAGAAATCTCATACTGGAGAAAGACACTATGAATGCAGTAAATGTGGGAAAGCTTTCATCCAGAAAGCAACACTAAGTATGCATCAGATAATTCATACAGGAAAGAAACCATATGCTTGTATAGAATGTCAGAAGGCTTTCACTGACAGATCAAATCTCATTAAACATCAGAAAACTCATAATGGAGAAAAACTTTATAAAGGCA
>NW_006431933.1:1444079-1451110 GCF_000325575.1 Pteropus alecto | reverse complement strand
GAGTGGGGAAGAAGAGTGCCTGATGCTGCAGTCATTGTGCAGAGGAAAGGAGATATGAGAGACTACAACTTAAGGAACAGAGACAAACAAAGCCAAGTATCCTTCAAAGATAAATAACTGCATCACCACAGTTGATATACAATTATACTTGTAGGGAGAGTCTTCAAAAGCATTTGAGCAATAGTCATTTTTGAGTTTATAATTATAATACAAGAACTGTCAAGCTCCTGCAAGTGGTAGAAACAGAGATTCCCAAGAGATGACTTGCGATCTCTTATGTTTCACTTTTTGGATAAAGGACTTTATAAATTTAGCACTGATCAGTTCTTCATAGCCTGGGATGTAAAAGTACTCAATACTGGCTAAAATTATTTTCAAATTTCTAGAGTGTGAGAAGCGTTTTCAATGTCCAGATACCTGCAGGGCACTGAAGTCAAGGCAAAAACCTATTTAGGAATGCAGATCTCTGCATTGAAGCCAGAAGCTTTTGCAATCATTGACATTTAAGATACAGAAAAGACTGCCATGAGGAACTGTTTTTTCTCTTCCCTTTGAGAAGTCATCATGTTATATTTTTAAAAAATAAAATAGAATTTTTAAATTTAAAGTCTGACTTTATGCATTGGCAAATTAGACAAAGCTCTAGCCTATGTAACAGGAATATAGTTATTAAATATCATACACATCTAAAGGTGGCAATTGTTCCCTCATTAATTCCATGCTGTGGCAGCAGGTGATGATTCACACTTGAAAAAACTATGCATACTTTTTAACCTATACCCCAAAAGCTATCATTTACATAAGTTGCAGACCACAGGTTTCTTATCCCCTTAGTAACTTACCTTGAGCCACAGGACACTGGACTTTCAGTCTTGTCCACTACAGCCTCTGCTTTCTTTAGGATTTTGAAAAAGAATCTTTGAGAAATTGGTTTTCAACACATAAAATTTTGAATTTGTTTTTCATTCAATTTGATTAAGATATATTCATTCTACATGCATATTAAGTGTATTTTCGTGTAGATTGCTATGGGATAAAGTCACTTACTTTGTATTATAGTTGGTTAGTCTAAGATATGTTTATAGTTTATTATACTTTAATAACTAGAAGACTTCTAGAAAGAACACTGCTTTTCTTTGAACACTGATATATAAACATTTTTTCATTTTTGCTTAAATAATTTTACAGTACTCATAAGAAAAATGATTTTCTTTCTAGCGTACAGTCTTATTTTATACCTTTTTATTAAAGTATAATGCATACAGAAAATGCATATAACATACAGCTCAATGAATTCTCACAAAATGAACATACTCAAATCAAGAAACAGAACATGACCAACACTCTAGAAGCACTCCCTTTGCTCCCTTCCAGGGCTTACCACCACCACCTCCAAGAGTAAACACTATCCTGACTTCTAACAGCATAGATTAGTTTTTGTCTGTTTGGTATTTTAGATCAATTGAATGAAATGATTGTATTTTATATTTCAGTGTTTGTATTCTTTCATTCACATTATGAATGTGAGACTCACCTATATTGTTTAATGCAGTTGTAGATAATACATTCTTATTGTCATGTTATTCCACTGTGTGAATATTCTACAACATATTTATCTAGTCTACCATTGATGGACATTTGGGTTGTTTGCAACTTGGGGCTATTAAAGATATTGCTGCTATAAATGTTTTAGTTTCTATCTGTTAATGAACATATTTATGAATTTCCATGAGGTATATATCTAGAAGTGGAACTGTGAGGTCATAGAGTATCCATATAGTCAGCGTTAGTTTATAAAACTGGTTTTCCAAAGTGACTGTACCAACATAATACTTCCACCAGCACAGTATACAAGTTCCAGTTGTTCCACATCCTTGTCAACACTTGGTATTTTCCATCTTTTTTACTCCAGCCATTATGGTGGGTGTACAGTGATATCGCAGTGTGGTTTTAATATTTATTTCTTTGTCCTCCAATCCCACCAAGACAGCTGACTGATCTCTGAGCTCTGAGACCCAGGGATGGCCCTCACATGGCTGCACCATTTTGCATCCCACCAGCAATAGTAAGCAATTAGCTTAAATCTTCCCGCACACACAGAAGACCAAAGCCTTATGATTTAATTTGTTAATTGCACTAAACATTTGTGACATAAATAATCTCGACTCACCACAAAATCTCTCAGAAAATAGAGGAGGAATGATCACTCCCCAACTTTATGAGGACAGTATTACCCTGATACTTAAGCCATACAAACATATCACAAAAATAAAACTACAGACCGTTGTTCCTCATGAATATAGATGTAAAAATCTTCAATAAAATATTAGCAAATTGAATCCAGAAAAGTATAAAAAAGGATTCTACATCATGACCAAGTGAGGTTTATACTAGTGCTACAAAACTGCTTCAAAATTCAAAATCATTCAATACGATCTATCATATTAATGGACTAAAGAAGAAAACTCACATGATCTATAGGTTCAATACAACTTTATCAAATTTCCAGCAAGACTTTCTTCCCCAGAAATTGATAAGCTAATCCTAAAATTTATATAAAAATTAAAAAGACCAATAATAGCAAAAAAGAATTTGCCAAAGAACAAAGTGGGAGGACAATTACTTCACAATTTCAAAATTATTAGAAAACTACAATAATCAAGACAATATGGTACTGGCATGAGGATAGAGACATATGTCAATGGAACAGAATAAAGAGTCCAGAAATAAACTCTCATACTTATAGTAAATGTATTTTTTACAAAGATATGAAGGCAATTCAATGGAGAAAGAAGTCTTTTTAACATTTGGTTCAGAGGTAATTTAATACCCACACACAAAAAGATGAATTTAAATCTTATTTCATACCATACTAAAAATTAACTCAAAATGGATTAGAGATGTAAATATGAAATCTAAAATTATACAAGTTTTAACAGAAAACATAGAAAAAAATCTCAGTGTCCTTGTATTAAGTAAGGAATTCTTAGATAGGAAACCAAGAGCATGATCTATAAAGAAAAAAAAAAACAATAAATTCGACTTCATCAAAACCCTAAAGTTTTGTGCTTCAGAAGACACCATTAAGAAAATGAAAAGACAAAACACAAACCAAGAGAAAACATTTGTAAATCATGTTCATGATAAAAGACTTGTATCCAGAACATATAAAGAACACTTACAACTCAATAAAAAGAAAACAAACAACCCAGTTTTAAAATGGACAAAAGATTTGAAGAAATAGTTCACCAAAGAAGGCATACAAATAAGCACATAAAGAGATGCCCAGCAACATTAGTCATTAGACAAAATCTAATTAAAATCACAATGAAATTTAGTACTTTATGTGTACTAAAAAGGATATAATTTAAAAAGAATTATAACAAATGTTGGCAAGGATATGGAAAGTCAGGAACTTTCATACATTTCTGGTATGAATGCATTAAAACGGTATAGCCACTTTGGAAAAGTTTGGCAGTTCTTAAAAAGTTGATTATAAATTTACCATAGGATACAGCAATACCATTCCTATTATCTACCCAAAAGATATGTAAGATGTGTTCGCACAAATACTTGCACTTGAATATTCATAGCAGCATTAGTCATATGAGGCAAAACATAGGGAAAATCCAGTTATCTATCAACTGATGAATAGATAAACATGTGGTATATACAGCAATAAAAAGAAACAAATACTAATACAGGCACTTCACTTTATTGCACTTCATAGGTGTTGCATTTTTTACAAACTAAAGGCAAGACCCTCCACCAGCAAAATGATTATGACTCACTTTTTTGCGATACTTGCTTTACTATGGTAGACTGGAACCTAACCCACAATATCTCCTAGATATGCCTATAAATATTACAACATGGATGAACCTCTAAAATAATATACTAAGTGAAAGAAGCAAGACACGAAAGGTCTAATATTGTATTTGTATACTGTATTTATGTGAAATGTCCAGAAAAGTCAAGTCTATAAAGATCTGTAGATTAGTGTTTGTCTAGGGGTAAGAATGGGAGCAGTCATTAACTGTAAATTACTATAAGAGATATTATTGGGGTCGTATAAATGTCCTAGAATTTGATTGTGGTGATGGTTGCATGACTGGGTAAATTTAATAAAGTCCATTGAGGTGATCCTTAAATCTACTCCTGTTTAAACACATGGATTCCCTGCCATAACATCTGTTGCCACCTACAGATAGAATAAAGTGTTGTCTTGGAGTCTGGTGTCTATTCAAGAATAAACTTTTGTTTAAAAAAGAAGTCATTGAACTATACAATTTAAATATGGAATATAAATTATACCTCAATAAAGTGGTTTCTTTTTCAGAGTTGTTTTGGGTGTTCTAGGTCTTTTACATTTCTATATGGCTTATAGAATAAGTTTGTCCATTTTAACAACAAAAAAGCTGCTGTGGTTTTTATTGGGATTGGTTTGAATCTATAGATCAGTTTAGGGATAATTGAAATGTTAACAATGCTGAGTTTCTGACCCATAAATAAAGTATATCTCTCCATTATTTTAAGTATTCTTTAATTACTCTCAGCAATATTTTGTAGTTTTCAGTGTACAGGTCTTTCACATCTTCTGATAAATTACCCCCTAAGTATTTCATATTTTTGATGCTATTTTACTTGATATTGTCTTATTTTCACTTTATTGTGTGGTATTTGTTTTTAATTTCAATTCCTTGTTAATTACTAATATATAGAATGTTTATCTTGTGCAGAATTTTAGAGGGAACAGTCCCCACACAAAACTACCCTGACTTCTGACACCAACTGCAAGTTCAAGTTCAAGGGTCTCCAAGACCACCCTCGGGTTCAATAATTCACTAGATGTATTCCCAAAACTCACTAAAAGCTATTACAGTCCTGGTTACATTTTATTAGAGATTAAAATTATCCAAGGGAAGAATCACATAGGGCAGAGTCCAGGAAGCTAACAAATACAGAACTTCAAGTTGTCTTCTACCAATGGAATCAAGGCAGCATTAATCTCCTAGCACTGATGTGTGGCAATAGCATTGAGTACTGCCAACCAGGGAAACGCACCCAAGCCTTGGTGTCCAGAGCCTTTAATGGGATTCCATCATGCAGGCACAGTTGACTGCTTACATGGTTGATCTGTTTCCAACCCTCAAGAGAGTAAGTTTTATGACCCAAAACTCCCACCCTTCATCATGTTGTTGATGTGGCTCTGAGCCCCCATCCTAAATCATATAGTGACTATCTGGATGGCATAAGGCCCCAAGGGAAGCAAAGACATTCCTATCAGGTATGATATTCCAAAGCCCTAGTGATTACTTTCCAGAAGCTGAGGGCAAAGGCCAGACTCCTCTTTTAGTAAGGTTAAATTATTTACTACACAGGCCTTTGACCAAGGCTCTTCCATAGCAAAATATATTTGTAGGGGCATCTACTTTTAGTATAACATTTATATGATATACAGCAACAGTAAAAAGTTGATCCATCCTATTACATACATTTTCATATTTTATACTAATTTGATTACTCTTCCCTTTGATATACCCTTATTGGTACCTTATGTACTTGTACAGAACTATTTAGCATAGAAATTAGCTGGTGGTTAGCTAAATCTATTTCTTCCTCAAGCCAGTCATTTTCCATCAGTATTATATCCTGAAAAGTCTTTAACTCAATTTCCCAATATATTTGACCATCAATATTAATGTAATCTTAGTAACAATGCCAGTGTTAAACTGCATACAATACTATACCTGCAGTCAACAATAATATACTGTTCTGTTAAATTTTATTAAAAAGATAGATCTCCTAAGTGCTCATTCCAAAATAAAATAAAACACTCAAAAGACAACTTGCACATTACTAGAGTTCCACTCAGTCATCAAAAATTGATCCAGTTCATCTCCCAAAGCAACTCAAGCTTGTAGGTGACCATTTAAATTTGTCACTGGGAGTAGTCTTAGCAACGTATTTGTTCATTCTTTCAGGCATCTTGTATAACTGAGTTAAGAGATAATATCATTTCTTGCTTTGGGCCTCTCAGGGCATCAATATAAGGGATTTCTCTTGTTGCATAACCTCTTTATTCATTCTTTTACTCTCAGCTACTATTTCTCCTTCTCTACATTCATCATTAAATTTGACCAAAACTTTTCCACCTTTGCAAGGGACAATAGGTTTAGCCATTGTGCTGGTCCAGGTTGCCAGTAGTAATACCTGTCTGGCAAATGCCTCCCATTCAGTCCGCTCCCATTCAGTCCGTTCCCATTCATTTAGGGTATTATTACATAGGTACAGAACTAGTAGGCTATCTCAACTACTATGTAATACAACTACATTCACTGTCAACCCCAATTTTGCCAGGTGGAGTAAAGGCACAATATATCATATTAGGCCCTTAGAAATTCTAACGTTAACATTTTTATTATTTATTTATTTACGTATTTTTATTTTATATTAGTTTCAAGTATACAGTGCAATGGTTAGTTATATAATTTATAAAGTGATTCCCCTGATTACTCTAGCACCCATCTGGCACTACATACAGCCATTACAATAATATTGACTATATTCCCTATGCTGTACTTACATCCCTGTGACTGTTTTGTAGCTACTAATTTGTACATCTTCATCTTTTCACCTTTTTTACCCAGTCCCAAAACCCACTCCCCTCCCCCTCTGGCAATCACCAGTTTGTTCTCTGTATCTGTGAGTCTATTTTCATTTAGTTTGTTCGTTTATTTTTTCCTTAGATTCTGCATATAAGAGAAATCATATGGTGTTTATCTTTCTCTGTCCAACTGATTTTACTCAGCATAATACCTTCTAGGTCCATTCATGTCATTGCAAATGGTAAGATTTCATTTTTATGGCTGAGTAATATTCCATTGTATATATGTACCATAACTTCTTTATCCAATCATCTATTGATGGGCACTTAGGTTGCTTCCATATCTTGACTAAAGTGAATAGCACTGCCTGACATAAACATTTAAAAGTACAGTTAATGCTTCTTGCTTAAGGAATCCCTGTTT
>NW_006431933.1:1441092-1444024 GCF_000325575.1 Pteropus alecto | reverse complement strand
AATAAGAAAGTTGAGGTGATGTAGTCATACCAGCATCATTTACCACCTCCTATTCCTCAGATCCTTCTGAAAAGTTAAGGAGTCTATATACAGGAGACCCTTCCTTGTTCCATCGCCATGTTGAGTATAATCACACACTTGTGAAGACATGTAAGCCAGCCCTTCATGCCTTTACCTCCCCCAGTTTTAGACAACAAATGTTTCAATTTCCTATTCTAATTCTCTATTATACCACTACTTTGATGATATCTGTTTGCTCTTGTTGGGCATTATATGTTATTGTTATGGACTAAATTGGTCCCCCCCAAATTTATATGTTGAAGCCCTAACCCTCAATGTAGTCGTATTAAGGGATAGGTCCTTTAAGGATGTAATTAAAGTTCAATGAGGTTATAAGTGTAGAGTTCTAATCTATGCCAGTGAACTTGTATCTATGAAAAGGCAACTTGTATCTATTAAGTGCTCATCAGTGTGGGATATATTGAGAAGTATTTAAGAAGGCAGAGATATGTCAAAGTAGGCCATCAATGAGAGATATTCTCCAGTAGGTAAAAATTTATGAGTATGTTCAAATAGGATTTTCAATGTAAAATTACCAGTGAACAGGCATTTGCAAATCAGATTTGTAAATTGGGTTGTCAATGAGAAATATTCCCTTGGTGAGTATTTAAGAATAAAGAGATTTGTTATCAGTGATCATCAGTGGAATTATACCTGGGTGGGAGGAGGTAGTTATGAATATAGATCCTGGTAAATGTGGAGCTATCAAAAAGCGATACATTGATAAGTGCATATGAATGGGGAAATATACAATAGGCACTGGCAATGGGCTATTTATCAACGAGGGTGTTTGTGATGGGCATATTTGCAAAATGAGCTAGACAATAGGACATGCCAATAAGTAAGTGTTTAAAAAGTAAAGAAATTTGTCATCAAAGAGCACAAATGGGTTATACCATTGGGTAGATATTTAAGAATGTAGAGATTTTTTTAATGGCCAAGTAACAGTGGAGTATGTATTATAGGGGTATTTTATAAGAAAAGATATTTTCAACAGGGATTATAAATAAGAAACATGCCAATGAGTGTTTATGAATAAGATTTTTCAATGACGGACATCAACAGGTGATACGTCAATGGTTTTTATTTCTCAATGGGAAGATTTCTCAAGAAGATTTATGAATGGAGATATTTTAAAGGGTTTTTTTGAATGGGGTAATTATTTTTTTCTCCAACAGGTTAATTAATGAAAGATTTGCCAATCAACAGGTAATTGGAAAGAGATTTGCCAATAGAATTATCAATGGAGATATGCCAGTGGGATATTTATAAAAAAGAAGATAGTGCAAAAGTGGATACAGTAAGCAGAATTCTAAGAATGAACCCTAATATCCATTTCACCTGCATATAAACTTCTCCCCTTAAATGTCGGTGGAACCAATGAATATGATGAGCCATAACCCCCCATGATTATATTATAACAAAAGGAATCTTACAAATGTAATTAAGGTTATAATCAGTTAACCTTACAATAGGCAGATTATCCAGGTGATTCTAATCTAATTAAGCTAATGCAAGCTTCAAAAATGCAGAATGGAGTTTGGAGAAACATAGTGGAGTGAGAGACATCCCCAGATCTCTCCCCTTGAAATAATAATAAGCTGAACATCTAAAACTCAACAAAAAACACCCAAACTGAACATCAACACATCTGAGCATGGAATCTGTGCATAAGAGCTATCGAAGGTCACAATCCCGGGTGTCAGGCAGTGGACTAGGAGAAATAAAGAAGCTGCCTCTCGCAGCTGCCAGAGCTCTCTGTAGAGAAGAGGAAGGAGAGAAGATGTGGCAATTTCCCAGGCAGGAAGGGATATGAGCTCCACGTGGCCTGCAGTAGGGCCCAGACATCAGGGCAGAAAGCAGAGAAGCAGGATGGCAGAGAAACAACGGTTGATTTTTACCAACAGCGGTTGCAAAACATGAAGCTGAGCCACAGTCTCCAACCCCCAACCCAGAGGGCCCCTCCTCAAATATCCTCCAAGATCGAACACTGCGGAGCCCAGAGGAATCTGAGAAAATGCAACCGAAACTCTCGCTAACACTGACAGGGATTGAGACTGAGACTAGTGACTACAATTAAACATCTATAAGGAGGGGGGGAAGGCATTATTAAGACTTTATATAAAGCAAGGATCCAAGAGGCTTAGACACCACCTACTGGAAACCAAAAGAAAAGCGCTTTCTTTGCAGCAGGCTAAAGAGAGATCTTTATATAATAAATCTTCTTTCTGGAAAAAAAGCAGAATACACTTCCACTAATGCCCAGGTGGATAAATAGTCCATTAAACATCATGAACAACCAAGGTGACAAAGCAGCACAGAAAGAAAGAGAAAAATCTCCAGAAAATAAGTTTAAAGACATGGAAATATGTGACTTAAATAACAGAGAATTCAGGATGATACTTCGGAAAAAAACTCAATGAGATCCAAAATAATTCATATCGACAATTCCAGGAACTGAAAAAAATAAACTAGATCAGCACAATGAATTTTTTAGCAAGGAGACTGAAACCCTCAAAAAGAACCAAATAGAACTGGAGATGAAGAACACACTAAAAGAGATGAAGAATGAAATAGCACACTTGGGGAATAAAGTCAACCAAAGAGAGGAAAGGATCAGTGATATCGAAGACAGAAATCTAGAAATAAATCAGAAGGAAGAAGAAACCAAAGAATAAAAAACAATGAATGAGAAATATGAGAACTAGCTGATGTCATCAGGAAAGGAAACATAAGAATAATGGGCATTCTTGAAGGGAGGATAAGCAGCAGAGATTAGAAAGTATTTTCAAATAGTTGATGAGAATTTGTCAAATCTAAAGAATGAACTGGCTTGGAATTCAAGAAGTCAAAAGAACACACAGATATCTCA
>NW_006431933.1:1436150-1440556 GCF_000325575.1 Pteropus alecto | reverse complement strand
CTTCAAATTGGTACAGTCACTATGGAAAGCAGTATGAAGATTTCTCAAAAAACTAAGAATTGACCTACCATATGATCCGGCAATCCTTCTACTGGGCATTTACCCCAAAGACTTGAAAACTCATATTCAAAAAGATATTTGCACATCTATGTTCATAGCAGCATTATTCACAGTGGCCAGGACATGGAAGCAACTGAAGTATCCTACGATAGATGATTGGCTAAAGAAGCTGTGGTACATATATACAATGGAATATTACTCAGCCATAAGAAGAGGTGAAATACTGCCATTTGCGACAACATGGATGGACCTCAAGATAATCATGCTAAGCAAAATAAGCCAGACAGAAAAAGCAGAAAACCACATTATTATACCTATATGTGGCATATAAAGCTAAAAACAAAAAATGAACAGGGCAAACAGAGACTCATGGACATGGATTATAGACTAGTGGTTACCAGAAGGGAGGGAGGATGTAGACAGGGCAAAGGGGGCCAAATATGGTGACAGAGCTAAGCAAAATAAGCCAGACAGAAAAAGCAGAAAACCACATAATATTACCTATATGTGGCATATAAAGCTAAAAACAAAAAATGAACAGGGCAAACAGAGACTCATGGACATGGATTATAGACTAGTGGTTACCAGAAGGGAGGGAGGATGTAGACAGGGCAAAGGGGGCCAAATATGTGGTGACAGAAAGAAATCTAACTATGGGAGGTGAACACACAGTGTAAATATATATATGCCTTACTGTTAAAGTGTACAGCTGAAATGTATTGGATTTCGTTAACCAATGTCACCATAAAAAACAAATTAATTAATTTTTTAAAATGCGGAGTTTTCTCTTCCCAGTGCCACAATAAAAATCAGAGAAATTGAAAGCATGGGAAGTATTTGGCTTAACCCAATTGGCTTTGAAGACAGAGAGGCCCACATGGTGAGGCATGCAGTTGGCCTCTAGAAGCAGAGAGTACCCACTAGCTGTCGGTCAGCAAAGAAATTGGAAGCTCAGTGCTACAACTGCAAGGAACTGAATTGCCAATAATGTGAATAAGGCTGGAAAAAGATTCTTCCTGAGAGAGCCTCCTGATAAGAGTCCAATGTGGCCAATATTTTGACTTTGGTTTTTTGAGACCATTAAGCAGAGAACCCAGCCAAGCTCACTTGGACTTCTGACCTACAGAACTTTGAGATAATAAATGAGTGTTGTTTTAGGCTACTAAGTTTGTAGTGATTTGTTACACAGAAATAGAACCCTAATACAGTATTTGTCAGTTGGGTATCTATGAATGAGGAGATATGCTACACTGAAGAGAGAGGACTTTTCAAGGGAATAATTTACAAAGTGTTTGGGAACTTGTCATCTGTAGTCTTGGCAACGGTAGAGATTTATAAACACGGGAATTTGTCCACAGTGAGAACTGCATAATGGAGAACTGTTATGGGTTGAATTGTATCCTCCAAAAAAGATACATTGAAGTCCTAACCCCCATTACCTCAAAATGTGACCTTACTTGGAAATAGAAACAGGAACATTATCACTTTGGGGGATAGTTGTCCTCATAAGTCTTTGAAATGTTGATATTTGTCAGTAAGAGGATTTGCACACTAGAAATTAGTGTGTGTGCATCATCACCAGAAGAAAAGTATTACAATGGACATATCAAATATGTGTATTATCTTTGGGAAAGATTGTCAAAATCACGACTTAAATTAAAAGTACCAAGGTGTGTGAAATTACTATTATTGTACATTATTTTCAATATTGTAAATTACCATTCCTAACAAAACATTATTTGCAATATTGTAAATAATCATTACTGGAATTTATCAGTTATAAATTATATTTGCCTTTAATACTACTAGTCATAATACAGACAGCTACATGCCTAGCAGTTTTAAACACTTTACATATATAATTTCATTTTATATTCACTCTGTCCCTATGAGTTAATAAGCATTATTTTTATCCCCATTTTACAGAGGTATTGAGAGGTAATATGATTTCTCTCAAAGACATAAAGCTAGGACAAGGAAAAGGCAAGAATTTTTTTTCTTAAAATGCAAGCAGGCACGAATTAAATTTTTTTTCTTTATGACCTAGTTAAAATCTTTTTTTAAATTTTTATATCTTTCTTTTATAACTTTATTGAGATGCAATTCACATACAGTAAAATTTATCCATTTAATGTGACAATTAAATTAATTTTAGTATATTCACAGAGTTGTGCAACCATCACAATAGAACTTTAGAATATTTTTATCATCTCAAAAAGAAACCCCACACCCGTTAAGAGTCATTCTCCATTTCTCCCCCCTCCCCCAACCCAAGCCCTTAACAACCACTAATCTACTTTTTGTCTCCATAGTTTTGTCTACTCTGGACATTTCATATAAATGGAATCATACAATATGTGGTCATTTGTGACTGGCTTCTCTCAAAAACATGATTTCAAAGTTCATCCATGTTGTAGCATGTATCAGTACATCATTCCTTTTTATTACTGAATGATATTCTATTGTATGGATATACCACATTTTGATTATCTAATCATCAGTTGATGGACATTTGTGTTGTTTTCACTTTTTGGCTACTACGAGTAATATTGCTGTGAATATTTGTGTATAAGTTTTTTGTTTTTTTTTTTTTAATGGATATATGCTTTCATTTCTGTTGGGTGAATATCCAAGAGTGAAATTCCTGGATCATATGGTAATTCTATGTTTAACATTTTGAGAAATTTCCAAACTGTTTTCCCAAACAGCTGCACCACTTTACATTCCACCAGCAATGTAAGATGGGTCCAATTTTTCCACGTCCTCAACACTTGTTATTCTCTTTTTTATTCTAGCCATACTAGAATGGGTGTCAAGTGGTATCTCATGTTTTTAATTTCCATTTCCCTGATTCCTAATGATATTGAGCAGCTCTTCATGTGCTTAGACCATTTGTATACATCATTTGGAGAAATGGTTATTCAGATTCTTTGCCTATTTTTAAGTTGGGTTATTTATTTGTTTTTATTATTGAGTTACAAGAGTTATTTATATATTCTGGATACAAATTCCTTAGCAGATATATGATTTACAAATATTTTCCCCCATTTTGTGGAGTGACTTTTTACTTTCTTGATAGTGTAATTTGTAGCATAAAAGTTATTAATTTTGATGAAATCCAATTTACCTCCTTTTTTAAAAATATTGTATTCTTTTGGTGTTGTATCTAAAAAACCATTAAGGGCAGGATTTAAATACAGATTTGGCTCCAGTGTTCACATTCTTCATCATTACACTACACTACCTGTCTAGAAATTAAATCACTGTTAGTATTATCACACATGAAGTCATTGTGAGAGTTTTGCATTTTGAACCGAAAAAATATATATCCAAGAGACAAACAAATCTCCAACCCTAGCACAGACCTCAGAAGGATTCTGAGTTGGGGCTGTGAGGCCCATTTTTTGGGAGAAGTACTGAGGCTCAGGTGAGAGAAGGACTGTCCCCTGGATACTCTCACAAGGCTGTCTCGCATGTGCTTCCTCTCAGCCATCAGAGCCTCTCCCAAGCAGAGATTCACACACAAACAAAATGCTGGATCAGGGGGAAACTACTTTACTCATTTTAATGAATTTTCTAGAAGGGTAATGAGAGGAAATTAGCGACTCTAGAACTATAGATATCCTGCCAGGAGCCACACAAGGACTCTGAAATAAGCAGCTTCTATATTCGGTCTGCTCCTACATGGCAGCCACGGCTAAATGGATCTACCTGGAAGAACGGTACTCCACCACAGCCTGAGACTCATTTACTGTTTAATGTCCCCAGCCACATCCAGGGTATATAGCAGTCCTTGGTGTTGAGAAACAATTGGAGAACCCAGAAAATAGGAAGAAATGTGAACATATGTGGGATTGAGGTAACAATTGGGAGAGTAAGGAAACCTATACCAGGTATTGGGGAATAGCTAGAAGCAGCAGAAACATCCTAAGACACTAGGAAAAAAAAAGCCATAGGGACCAGGGAACAGACACTATAGTGATGTGAACAGCCAGAGAGACTGTCAAACAGCCAGAGAGCCAGAGAACAGTCCTTGTTGTTAGAGGACAGCCAGAGAGTCTAGAACAGCCAAATAGAAGAAGAAATGCTCCCTAAATGTCATGCAACAGCCAGAAACCCTAGGATACAGCTAGAGGATAAGGGAACAATTTCAGGCTGAGGAAACATTCCAAGAAACAAGGAAACAGCAGAAGGAACAAGGGAGCAGTGTCTGGACTTGAGGAACAGAAGGATAGTCAAATATCTGAAGAGACCACAAAACAGTCTTTATATTTGGGAGACAGTCAAAGGGACTACAAAATAGCCAGAGCAAGAGGGGAGAGACCTTGAGGATAAGGCCACGGCCT
>NW_006431933.1:1431837-1436075 GCF_000325575.1 Pteropus alecto | reverse complement strand
CTGAAGGACTGGAGAACCACCAGAGTCCAAGGAACAATTACAGGGATTGAAAGAACAACCAACAAACCAACATACAGAGAAAAGAGAACAATGACTGGTCTTAATATATGGTCATCAGAAACTGCAGGGAGTAATTATAAAGATCAATGACACTATGCTGATGACTAATGAGAATTCAACAGACACAATCATGAGAGTTAATATAACATCAGCAGACATGACTATGGGGACTCATGTTGGTCAAAGACACTGTACTGGTGGTTAATACGGGATCATCTGAAACCATAAAGGGCTCTAATGTAAGGTAAGCTCTAATGAGCCTCATCCATTATGCTGGGGCTCACGAGGTCAATACATTGTATTAGTGGATAATGAGGTACAGTGAATGGGGATAGTGAATGGGCTGATGCTGGGATAGAGACAAAAACAGAATAGTGGTGGCTAATGGCTAATTAGCAGAGTGATAAAGAGCTAATGTGGGGTCAGGAGGCACTGAGTTGATATTTTACGAAGATCAAAAACACTACTTTTGACCAAGATTAGCAGATACTATAATGACACTAATTAATATAGGGTCAGCAGCAGATACCATGATTGAGAAACATGAGGCAAGGACTAAACTAGTGGCTGGTAGTCAACAGTTACAGTGTTGAGGTTAATACAGGCTTAGTATACACAGTGATGAGTCCTAAGGTATGGTTAGCATACACTGTACTGGGGCAGCACTGCATTCAGACACTGTATTAGTGGTTGATCAATAGGCACAGTGATGAAAGTTATTGTGGGGTCAGCAACACTGTGATTGGGACTTAAGAGAGCGAGAGACACTACTCATGGCTAGCAGGTGGTCAACAAGGTGAGGTTAGTGTGGAATCAGCCAACACTGTGCTGGAAGCTCATGGAAGTTAGTCTCTGTTCTTATGGCTAATTGGGGATCAGCAGAGTGATGGCATCTAAAGTAGTTTCAGCAAATACATGCTAGAGTCTCACAGATGTCAAAGAAACTACTGTTAGCTAATGAAAGATCATCAGACATCATGATGGGGGCTAATGTGGGGTCAGCAGATTCTACTCATGCCTCAACAGGTCAAAGACACAATATTAGTGGCTAAAGGGAGTAGGGTTCAGTAGAAGCAGTGATTCGGCAATGGCAAGGACCAAAAACATGGTGATGGTCCCTCAAGGAGATCATACTCTGTGCTGGTGACTAATAAATCAGAAGACATTAATGTACAGTCAGCAGATACATTGAGAGGCTATAATGTACAGTCAGAAGACACAGTGAAGGGGGCTATTTTAAGGAAAGCAGACACTGCTGGGTGTTCAGGTAAAAAAAAAAACTTGGAACTTGGTAAATGAGAGATTGGAAGACAGCATGACAAGGTCTTGTTCTGCAGACATGGTGCTGGGGCTCAGGAGGATCAAAGTCATCCTATTGGTGACAAATTGTGGAACAACAGGTAAATATTGGTGCAATTGTACTGTCCTGTGCGTTTATGGGGGGCAAAGATACTGTACTGGTGGCTAATAAATCAGCAGACATAGTGATGGGATATAATGTAAGATGAGCAGACACTGAGATTAAAACTCATTGGGTTGAATATATTGTATGGTAGCCAATGGGAGATCAACAGACAAAATGGTGAGGACCAACATGAGGTCAGACACTGCATTAGATCTAAAGGAAGGTAATAAGACATATCACTGTGAACTAATGCAGTCACAATGCTGAATCTAAAGGAGGGCAAAAAGACATGATATTGAGTTAATGGAGGATCATCAGTCAAGTCACTAAGCTGGAGGCTAAAGGGATAAAAAGACAGTATGCTGTGAGCAAATAGGAGTCAGCAAAAATTGTAATTGGTACTAGACTTATCAGGGTGATTATTTCATAAGTTATATAAATGTGTAATCACTATGTTGTACAGCTGAAACTAATGTAATATTGTATGCCAACTGCAAGTGAAAATAAAAAACTTAAAAACTAATAAATCGTATACTTTAAAATGGTTAAAACTGTGAATCAATGTAAATTTTATCTCAATAAAAAATTTAAAACGAAAAATTATAATGGTAACAAAAAGAAATGGAGACGTAATACTATGAGCTAATGTCGAGGGGCAGCAGACTCTGCTGGAATAATAAGTTGTAATAAGACAAGATGTTGTGAGCTAATGATAGGTTAGCAGACATTGTACTCTGGGCTAAAGGAGATATAAGAACTGCTGTAAGCTTGTGGGATGTTTGTAGACACTGTGCTGACATGTATGTCATAGAGGTAAAAACTGTCATGGTGGCTAATGGAAGATTAGGAGAGATTGTGCTTAGGCTATTGAGAATCAAATACACACAGGAGTTTTAGCCAGTAGGGGATCACCATGCAAGTGATAGTAGCTCATAGGCAGCCAGCACAACCCATCATGGGGCCTCACTAAAGGTCACTTTCATGGAGTAAGACCATTTCTAAAGTCTTGGAAGGACTGAGTCCCCCACTGCCAATGTCTTTCATCTGATCTAGTGGTCAGATTCCTGAATCTCCCAGGCAGCTCCTGGTGTGGGAACAGGGAACTTTTTATTGTCGTTTTTAAAATTTTAACTGAAATATAATTTACATACAATAAAATGCACAGATCTTAAGTTTACTCATTTGATGACTATTGTATACACCTATTAATGTGCACTTCAATCAAGATACAGAATAGTTCCATCACCCCCAGAATTTCCCTCCTACCCCTTATGAGTTAATTCTCACCCCAGAGGCAACCACTGATCTGCTTTCTATCACTATAGATTGCTTTTATTTATGCTTGACACTTTCCATCAAATTTAATGTTTTGAATGGATGGGCTGAAGATTGGATGAATTGATGGGATGGCATCTTGATAAATTTAATTAATATTTAGTAAATTGGAGTGAGGGCATGCAGTATATAAAACGCAGACAGTGTAATATGTATACTAAAGTGTATGCTGTATTGGGGGGCATCTGATCATTGATTCAAATACCCTGAGTCATCAAAATCATTATGGAACATTCAGGGAAAAAAAGAAGATATTTCATTTAGCATCAATTTACTATGGCATAGTGCTACAAAATACTAAAGAAAAAGGATTCACTTTTGCTTACCAAAAAAGGTGCAATAGAAAACAAAGTTGAGGGTTGCCACTAATAGACCTCCACTAAAGAAAACTCTAGAGGGTATTTTTCAGGCAAAGAAGTAAATGGTCTTGGGACGAATGCAAAAAGGAATAAAAAGCAACAAAATTGGTGAATATATGGGTAAAATGAAATGAATGAGGAGGTGTGTATGTGTGTACATATGCGTTTATACACACAGATATTACATATACATATGTATATAAACCCCATAATACATCACTATATTTTGAAATATATGTATATACATATATGAACAAAGTTTCTTGTAAAAAATTAACTTACAAAGACAATTTCTTGGAGAGAACTATAAAATACTGTTGAAAGTCAAAAAGGATGAGTTAAGACTTCAGTTCCAGTATCCTGCCCAGTAAGGAAGCGGTTAGCCAAAATGATGTCTGGAGGTTTAACTGAAGCCAAACCTGCCACTCAAGAAATCCAGGAGATTGTTAATGTGGTTAAATCACAGCTTGAATGAAAAACAAATGAGACTTATGAAGAATTCGAAGCTGTAGAATACAAAACTCAAATGGCCAAAGACTTGAACACTCATGTCAGAAAAGATATTTGTACACGGTGTTCATAGCAGTATTATTCATAGTGGCCAGGACATGGAAGCAACTGAAGTATCCTACAATAGATGATTGGCTAAAGAAGCTGTGGTACATATATACAATGGAATATTATTCAGCCATGAGTAAAGAGATGAAATACTGCCATTTGTGACATGGATGGACCTCAAGATAATCATACTAAGCGAAAAAGCCAGACAAAAGTTAAAAATCACATGATATCATTTATATGTGAAATATAAACCTAAAAGCAAAAAATGAACAAGACAAACAAACAGAGACTCATGGATGTGGACCATAGACTAGTGGTTACCAGAGGAAGTGGGAAGCAGGAGGTATACAGGGTAAAAGAGATCAAATATGTGGTGACAGAAAGAAATTTAACTATGGGAGATGAACGCACAGTATAAACATGTATATGCCTTACTGTTAAAGTGTACAGCTGAAACTATTGTATTTTGTTGACCAATGTCACCATAAAGCAAACAAACAAACAAACAAATAAATAAT
>NW_006431933.1:1430080-1430922 GCF_000325575.1 Pteropus alecto | reverse complement strand
ATAATAAAGAGAAGAAAATGGCGTAGGTGATAAAAGGCTCTGTTCATCCCTCTGGCAACCAAATCAACGTTATGATGGAAACAAGGAGCAAACAGCAAGGAAAATATCCTGGAATCTAGATGAACAAGCCATACAAGTAGGGAGAGAACTAAGAAATCACCCTGCAACAGCAGAAGGTAGGACAGGGCAAGGACACATGGCTGCCCAGTCCCGAGAGACTGAGCAGGATGGAGGCTGCGGCAGTGGCAGCCAGCAGCTGCAGGCATCTCTTAAAGGGACCGTGCCCACAAGCAGACTTTCGTGGCAATGAACCTGCTCGTCTGAGCACCAGCACCAGTTCGGCTGCGCAGAGAGCACCAGGGACTTACAGGGGAACACTGAGTTGTCAGAGTCAGGGCCAGAGGCTAGGGTCTCTCCAAACAGAAGTGACGGCGATATCCATTGTTCCTCTGTTGAGGCTTCCCTCTCCCAGTGCATGCACTCGGTGCTGCTATAGCTGAGACATCATCAAACTGGATAATAGAGATCACTCAGTCCAAAGGATTCCCTGAAACAATGCCTCCCCCAACTTGTGGCTCCATCCCAGCCACATCCAGGAGTGTCCTCAGCGAGTTCAGTGCTCTTCCTGAGCAGAGCCAAGACTCATACTGGTGGCAGCTGGCCTCGGTTTCTGGTGTGGTTTCATGAGGCAACTATAAGCACAGCATCTGTGGATTGCTTGCTGAATCTTAACAGGTGGCCCTGGAGGGGCACAACCTGGGGCTAAACTTGGCCTGCGGCTGAACCCTCTCAGGATTGTGCCACTGGACACCTACTAAACAAAACTGCGCTAATAAGACCAA
>NW_006431933.1:1426608-1428808 GCF_000325575.1 Pteropus alecto | reverse complement strand
ATAGTTGCAGAATAGATATAGAGATGTAGAGTGTATCATGGGGAAGATGGTTAAGAATGTAATATGTAAAGAGGAAAGAGGGGGACTAGATTTAGTGGGGTGACCACTTTGCAAGTTATGTGGATCTCTGATTACTAGGTTGTACAACTGAAACTGGTATATTATTATATGCCAACTATAATTGAAAAAATCTAATTGAATTGTACAATGTAAATATAAACAACTAATTGTCTATTATATTTCAATAAAACCGTGAAAAAGCTTTTTAAAAAAGATAAACAGCCCATTAGAAAACAGTGAGCAAAGGATATAAACAGCCAATGCACAGAAGAGAAAACTCAAACAGCTAATCAACAGAGAGGAAGATGTTCAACCTCACCACTAATTAGAGAAATTCAAATGAAATCGAAAAAAATGAGCTATCCCCTAAGAATATCAGGACATATTTTCACACTGATGTAAGAGCCAAATTGTTACAGGTGCACTCTGTGCCCTGGTGATCTGATGGTTCAAAGAGCTCTATCAAATGGTGAGGGGAGTCTTCATAGAGAAGCTTTGTCCATAGTACAAAACAAGGGCCGGCTTATGTGAGTTCTCTGATGTTCTGTGAGGTGTGCTTTCCGACAAAAGGCTTTCCCACATTCTGGACATTCAAAAGATCTCTCTCCTGTGTGAATTTGCTGATGTTTAATGAGGCGTACTTTCAAATAAAAGGCATTTCCACATTCATTGCATTCATAAGGTTTCTCTCCTGTGTGAGTTTTCTGGTGTTGATAAAGGGATTTCTTCATACTAAAGATTTTTCCACATTCACTGCATTCATAGGGTTTCTCTCCTGAATGCAGTCTCTGATGTTCAATGAGGCGTGCTTTAACATAGAATGCATTGCCACATTTATTACATTCATAAGGTTTCTCTCCTGTGTGAATTCGCTGATGTATTCCAAGAGACGAGTGCACCCTGAAAGATTTTCCACATTCATTACACTGATAGGGCTTTTCACCTGTGTGAGTTCTCTGATGATTGTTGAGCGTCGTCTTCATTCTGAAGAATTTCCCACATTCCTCACATTTATAGGGTTTCTCGCCTGTGTGAGTTCTCTGGTGTTGATTTAGGGACTTCTTTGCACGGAAGTTTTTCCCACAGTCACCACATTCATAGGGTTTCTCCCCAGTGTGAGTTCTCCAGTGTTGGGTAAGAGATATCTTAACACGAAATTTTCTCCCACATTCACTACATTCATAGGGTTTCTCCCCTGTATGAGTTCTCTGATGAATCATGAGGGTTGCCTTTTCAGAAAAGGTTTTCCTACATTCGGTACATTCATAGGGTCTCTCTCCTGTGTGTGTTCTCTGATGTAGAATGAGTTGTGACTTCCTGCCAAAAGATTTCTCACATTCATTACATTCAAAGGGCTTTTCCCCTGTGTGTGTTTTACGATGAGCAATGAGGTATGATCTTGCACTAAAGGTTTTTGCACATTCACCACATTTATAGGGTCTCTCCCCCGTG
Organism: Pteropus alecto; assembly: GCF_000325575.1. Classification (NCBI taxonomy): domain Eukaryota; kingdom Metazoa; phylum Chordata; class Mammalia; order Chiroptera; family Pteropodidae; genus Pteropus; species Pteropus alecto. The sequence goes on along the minus strand of NW_006431933.1, from coordinate 1,427,296 downwards.
TGTATTCTCAGATGTTCAATAAGGTTTGATTTCCTGCAGTACGTTTTCCCACATTCACGACATTCGAAGTTTTTATCTCTTGTGTATGTCCTTTTATGTCCAACAAAGCCCATTTTCTTGTAGAAAACTTTCCCACATACATTATATTCAAGAGTTTGACTCAAAGTTTGAATCTTCTGATGCTGAAGTAGGTCATTATCATGCCTGAATGCACTACCCCCAACAGAATTGTTGCCACACAGCAGTGAGAGAGACCCTTTAAAAACAAATCAGATCATATCATTATTACAGTCAAAACCCAACAATGGCTTTCCTTGTCACAGTATAAAATTAAAGTGCTTAACATAGCCTATAAAATTCTACATAATTTGGACCCCAACTAACTTTCTGATACCACCTCTTAACATTCTCACCACCCACCCTTAAGCCACAATGGCGTCTTTTCTATTACTAGAACATAGCTCTCAGACTAAGCTTGGCATTTACTAATCTCTCTATCCAGAATATTCAAAATCTACATGGCTCCATCTCTCTCAAATCACTGATGTTGGTAGAATAATGTTAACCTCACCAAAAAGTCTTCCTTGACCACATTCCCTAAAAGCACATATCCCATTGTTGTCCTTTTATCTTGCATTGATTTTCTTTCACCACCAAACATTATGTATTTGTTTGCTTCTGACCTCTT
>NW_006431933.1:1416464-1426388 GCF_000325575.1 Pteropus alecto | reverse complement strand
TTGTAAGCTCCATGAGAACAGAGATATTAGTTTATTCACTGCTCGCTCCCCATATCTAGAACATGACCAGCATATAGTTGACTCTCATTTAAGATTTGGTGGATCACTAAATGAATATGTAAATGAATGCCTGGCAGCAGAAGGTGTCCAAGACAATGGAGAGAAGGAAGGCAATTGAGAATACTAAAGAGAGAGAGAGAGTAGCTAAAAATAAATGTCTAAGATGAAGCAGGCAGGGATAGATAAGAGTGATAAATAATCACAAAAATCACTATAAAATAGGAGAGAGCACTTAGCTGTGAGCATGAAATTGGGGTGTGTGATTTAGACATCTGAAGTATACAGACCCTCTATCCTCCAGTCATTTTCAAAGAGCAAGGGCCTCTAAAAAAGATTTCTGAAAAACACTGCCCAGAGATAACCTTAGATCTGAATTCCTGGGCTCTTATTGTCCCTGTTTTCATATGCCCAGTTCCTGCTCACTCACCTGGGTAACCATGGCCTGAGGATTCCTCCTCTAACACCCATAGCTCTTCTCCTCGCTCCAACTTGAAGATCATCTCTGGTTTGGCCACGCAGAGGCCTGTTAATGGGAAATGGCACAGGACATGGGCCAAGTTGTCTGAACTTTAGGGCCTCTGATGGAGAAGAAAAGTGCATCTTCATGAGCTGCACAAGGAAGGGGGCCCATTTAAACCTTTCATCGGGGGAAGTGAGAACAAACACACTCTTCCTGGTGCCCCAAACTGAATAATCATCCGTGACCCTTGAATCTAAAACTAAGGTATCATTAAACTCTACAAAAGCTATACATGTTACAGCAATCAAGAAAAGAAACACATGCTACCAGGAGTTACATGAACAATAATCCTCACCCACGGACGCCAAGTTACTGTAGTTCTCCAGCATTACATCCTTGTGCATGGTCCTCTGAGCAGAGTCCAGTCTGTACCACTCTTGTCGGGTAAAATCCACAGCCACGTCCTCAAATGACACAGATTCCTGTAACAAACAATCTTCAATGATCAGAATGGGATACATAGGAAAGATGCATGCAAACTAATTCTCTCAATAGATAACTATTGAGAATTGACAAGAAGAACTACACTGGACACCTGACTCTGTCTTGCTTGATATTATACTTTGTTGTGGCAGCGGGGGGCGGGGGCCCAGAACAGCCCTGCTCTGTCTTACTTTATCAATTCATGAAGAAAAGACTACTTACTACTGAGTTAACACTATGTGTTTGGACCTGTCCCAGTGGCTGGAGAAATAAGAAGAAGACAGAGTGCCTGCTCTCAAGGAGCTCATATCCCAGCAAAGATACCTGTATATAAACACATCCCTGCAACGAAGTGTTACAAGAGCTATGCTGAACATGTGTACAGAGTGCAATGGGCTTTCACAAGGGAGGGAATCAGATTCCACTTTGCGTCATCAATTGAACTTCACTTGGGGAGGTAGCGCTTTGCATGCATAAACAAGAATATCATTTCCCTCATGAATATTGGGCCATAGCATAAAAAACAGCAAAAAGACACAAAACACACATGATGAGTTATAGAACTACATATGGCACAGTATGACAGGAAAATAGTGCTTCATGGCACAGTATGACAGGAAAATAGTGCTATGATGAGATAAAGAGCTATAGAGACATTCAAGGACCAGACAGTGGAGAAATTTTCAACTTTTTTTCCTGTAGCTCTTCAGTCTCCAAAATACTTGACTCCTTACACAATCAGAATATTTTCTAACCTTCCCACAATATATCCATATTTATAAATCATACAGAAGTACTATCAAGTGGGAGAAAGGGAGAGAATATTACTCCTAGTATAACAATATGAGCAGCTGGGTTAAGACTGGTGCCATATATTGAAATTAGCAAAACATGAGAGACAATGGGTTGGCAGAAGGGGAAACTGAGAAAGATCTTGGGCCCAAGATGAAGTGTTTATGGCACATACTAATACAGATGTTCAGCTGGCAGGTGATTCTGGAGTTCAAGAGAGAAGGCTAGGATAGACCACGGATTGGGAAGCAATAGCTTTTCAGTGCTAAATGAAGCCACAAGAATAAATGGGATGGCTAACAGAGAACAGAGCTTGAGAGAAACAGGAAGTACAGAGACAGTAGAGACAACAATATGACATAAAAATTGAAGGGGGGGCTGTGGGGCAGAGAAAATGGGAGAAATTCTTTTAATCTCATGCCTGCCCCAAAGTAAGCTCCAGTGTGAAAGCTGCAACCATGCAGCAGGAAGCACCTCAAATTCTAAAGAAGAAGAATCCTTTTCTTTGGCCAAAGAAATAGTGATCTGAAGAGAGTGAGAAGGATTCCCATAGCTTTCTTTCTAACCTCCCACCATTCAGCCCCAAAGGCAAACCTGGTTACAGAAAGTGAGTGCAAGAGTGGAGAGACTAAAGTCTCAACTGTCCAGCCAGAGGACCAAGAAGGGGGATCCCTTGGAGCGGGAGTGTGGGAAAAATTGGCCTAATAATATAGCTTTGAAATATGTGAAGCAAAATTGAAAGAACTGAAAGGAGAAATGGGCAAATTTACAATTATGACTGCCAACTTTCAGCACCTCTTAGTAATAAAAGTAACTGGTAGACAAAAAACAATATATAAAAACTGAACATCACCAATCAACCAACTGACTTAACAGAACTTTCCACTCAAAATAGAGAGGTTAACAGTTTCTTCGAGTACACGTGGAATATTCACCAAGCTAGACCGTATCCTGGATCATAAAACAAACCTCGACACAATTAAAGGACCCACTGGGTACCAAGGAAAACCGACCTACAACAATCAACTCTGAGATACATCCTAATAAAACTACTAGAATTTAAAGACAAAGAAAAAAATTCCTCAGGGCCTCCAGGCAAAAGAATAAAATAAATTACAAGGCAAAAGAATTAGGATGGCATCAATTTCTCAAAAACAACTTACGAAGTAAAGCAACAGTAGAACAGCTTCAAGAAACTTAAGGAAAGAAAGTATGAGCAAAGGAAATTATACCCAGCCAAGATATCTTTTAAGTATCAAGGCCTTTAGAAAAATCAGTCTGGAATGTGCTAGAACACATATGGCCTTCCTAAGGAATTTATTAGAGTTGCGTTGTCCAATACGGTAGCTATTAGCCACATGTAGCCATTTAAATTTACATTTTGATGACTTAAAATGGTATAAAATTTAAAATTCAGTTCCTCAGTCAGACTAGGCACATTTCCATTGTTCAATAACCAAATGTAGCTAGTTATAATACTACACATTATAGATACAGAACATTCCCATCATTGCAAGAAGCTCTATTGGACGACACAATGCTAAACAATGACCTTCGCCCAACCAAAAATAATGAATGGGAAAATTTTGGCAAGAGGGTTGACAGTGAGCATTTCATGTATTTAACTATAGAGCTAAAACTAAAACAAGACTGGGGTCATGAGCTGAAGGATAAACATTAAGGGTTCTGACAAAGTAGAAAAACTGCAACTAAAAAACAGGAGAAGAGAAAGAAAAAGGGGAAAGCTGAATAAGATCATTAACTGCTGGATAAGTAATAGGTGAGAGACATATTAGATGGTAAAAGAGTAATAAGGAAAAAGTCAGTTGTACAACCATTATGGAAAACAATATGGAGATTCCTCAAAAAATTAAAAATAGAACTACCAAATAATCTAGCAAACCTACGTCTGGGTACGTCCAAAGGAAATGAAATCACTATACTGAAGAGATATCTGCACTCCCATGTTCAATGGAGCGTTATTTACAACAGCCAAGACATGGAAACAATCTAATTGTCCATTGACAGATAAATGAATAAAAAAGATGTGGTATGTGTACATGGAATATTATTCAGCTATGAGAAAGAAAGAAATTCCGCCATTTGCAACAACATGGATGGACCCTGAGGGCATTATGGCAAGTGAAATAAATCAGAGAAAGATAAATACTGTACGATCTCACTTATATGTGGAATCCAAACAAAAAAGTCAAACTTATAGAAGCACAGGGTAATGGTGAATACCAGGTGTGGGGGAAATGGGGAGATGTTGGTCAAAGAGGACAAAGTTACAGTCATGTAGGATTAATAAGTCTAGAGATCTAATGTGCAGGCATGATGACTATACTTAATACTGTATTGAACAAAGGAAATATGCTGGAAGTAGATTTCAGGTGCACTCATCACACAAACAAAGATAACTATGTGAGGAGATATGTTAATTAGCTTGACTATACTAGTCTTTTCACTATGTATATACATATCAAATCATCATGTTGTATATCTTAAATATATACATGTTTTTGGAGTAAGTCAAAGTTTATTGATTGAAGAGGTGCCACCTGAGAAGATGGGTGCCTTAATGGTACCTCAAATCCATCTTTAGAAAGAACAGGTTTCAGCTTTCCTTTATGTTAAGAGAAGGGGAAATGGGAGGAGCTGTTTTTGTAAAACTCAAGCTCAAGCAGAATTCCTCTAATGAATGGCATGTCTATATGCAAGACTAAGCAGAAGCTATTAGCCTATAGGCCATGGGAACAAACCAGACTTGAACAAGATGGAGTAAAAGAGAGACCCAGCAATTCACTCTGTTACACTCCCACCTTTTTTGTTCATTCCTCAGTTTTGAGAAAAAACGCAACTGGTAAAATAAATTTTTATAAATAAGTAAATAAAAAAGAAAGAAAAAAGGGTTAACTAAGGGTACTATAAGAAGTATTAACATAAAGGCAACCCCCAGCATAAAAATATAAACCTTCCTAATTACCAAAAAAATTTAAAGGAAACACTCAATAGAGAAAGAAACACAGTAAATATAACAAATATACATAGTAATTACAACATAATTTAAAATGAGAGAATTGAGACCAAACATATTTGTATCATTTATATTACCAAACAGTAGTACAAATAAATGAGTACAGTTTACTTCATCTATTAAAAGAAAAGGGTTTTCACATTGCCTCATAAAGTAGAACCTAACACAATGCTGTATACAAGAGACATGCTTAAAACGCAGTCATTTTAAAAGGCTAAAATTAAATAAATGGACAAAGGTTTACCAAATGAAAACAATATAAAAGCTGGGATTAAAATACTGATACCAGACAAAGTAAAATCCAAAAGCAATTACATGAGACAAAATAGGATACTTTGTAATGTTAAAAGCCCCATCCACAACGAAGATACAACAATAAGGACATTTGTGAATACTGTGCACAAAGTAACACAGCAAAAGCCTATATGAACCAAAACCTACAGGAATGCAAGAAGAAATAGAAACATTCTCTAATGGGAGACTTTTAACATACCACCCACAAAATTAGACAAATTAAGTGGACAAAAAAATAAGTAATGATATAAGAGACCTAAACAACATAATCAATAATGTGGACCTTTGGATGGATATATAGATATAGATAGATAGACAGAGAGATAGAGATAGTTATAAATAATTGTATGCAATTTATATCTTAATAAAGATAATTTTAAAAATACAGATCTATCTATACTATATATATATGTATATATATACATATATATGTATGTGTGTATGTATATATAGAGAGAGGAGGTGGGGACACTGCACCCGGATCATACAGAACATACTTCTTCTGGAGTGCATATGGAATATTCGCAAAAAATGAACATATACTAGGGCGTGAATGAAACAACCTCAGTAGGTTCCCTAAAAAAAAGTATTACAAGCAACACTGATCAAAATAAATGAAGAAATTTAAGAATTAGAAATCGACAAGCTGATTATAAAATTCATATGGAAATAAAATGGACCTAGAATGGCAAAAACTATTTTTAAAAAGGAAAAAGACTTACACTACTTAATTTCAAGACTTATAAACTTACAGTTCTCAAGACAGTGTGGTATTTTTGTAAAGATATATATAAGACAACGTAGAGTTTAGAAATAGACCCACACATATACAGTCAATCGATGTCTGACAAAGGTGTCAAGGATATTCAGTGGGGAAAGTATATTCTTCTCAACAAAAGGCTCTGGAAAAATTGAATAGTCATATCCAAAAAAAACTTCAGAGTTCTGGAAGGATATTTACTGAATTGTTAAGCCTATGATGATCTCTAGAAGGTGAGATTATGAGAAGTTTTCAAATTAAAATTTTTATATTTCTGATCATTTAGTTAAGGTAGTGTCTATCAGGTTTCTTTGTCGTAAAATTTCTAATTTTCCCTATGTAATTACTGAGTAATCTGTGGGGACATACTTTGAGACTACATAATATTTCATTCTTCATTAAACTTTTAACTAATAGCTTTGACATCTACCAATGATTCTTGCTTAGCCCAGTTGTTACTACAATGGTTGCAAAATGGTTATTTTTCTAACTCTATCATTCTTTCCACATTAGTAATCGTCATTAGGCTTTAAGGAAGAGATTTCCCTTCTCTCTTGTTCATTCATTTATTATCAGTATGGACTCATGGTTTATCTTAGTCCCCAACCAGGCTTAACACCCAGCTGACCCACGGCCATATGCACATGTATGGGTAAAATAACCAGGGAATAGAGAAGAAAATTTTCTGGGACTCCTTCACACAGAAGAATAATGCACCATGATTCCAAAATCTGTTGAAGTCCTAACAGAGGCCGCAGGTATATTGGTAGGATATAGGGATGCAAAAGTTGATGAAATTAAGGTGAAAGTCTGGATGGAAATGGGAATTTGTTTTCTTTTGTTTTGTTTTTATTAAGTTTATTGGGGTAACATTGGTTAATACAATTATATAATTTTCAGGTGTACATTATAATTTGACATCTGTATATTCTATTGTGTGTTTACAACCCAAAGTCCAGTTTCCTTCAGCTACCATATATTTGATCCCCTTTACCCACTTCACCCTCCCACTACCCCCCTATATTTGACCTCCTTTAACAATCTACCTACCCCTTTCTCACCTACCCCTACCCTCTAATAACCACTAGTCTATAGTTCGTGTCCATGAGTCTCTGTTTGTCCTGCTCATTTGTTGCTTTTAGGTTATATTCCACATATAAGTGATATCATGCGATTTTCAACTTTTTCTGTCTGGTTTATTTTGCTTAGCATGATTATCTCAAAGTTCATCCAAGTTGTCGAAAATGGCAGTATTTCATCTCTTCTTATGGCTAAATAATATTCCATTGCATATATGTACCACCACTTCTTTAGCTAATCATCTATCATAGGACTCTTTAGTTGCTTCCATGTCCTGGCCACTGTGAATAATACTGCTATGAACATCGGTGTGAAAATATCTTTTCAGATATCGGTTTTCAAGTCTTTGGGGAAAATACCCAGTAGAGGCATTGCTGGATCATATGGTAGATCCATTCTTAGTTTTTTTGAGGAACCTCCATACTGTTTTCCATAGTGGCTGTACCAATTTGCAGTCCCATCAGCAATGTATGAGGGTTCCTTTTTCTCCGCATCCTCTCCAACATTTGTTATTGTCCTGTTGATTATAGCTATTCTAACGTGTGAGATGGTATCTCATTGTGATTTTGATTGGCATTTCCCTAATAGCTAGCGATGTTGAGTATCTTTTCATACTGTTGTCTATTTGTATGTCTTCTTGGAGAAGTATCTATGCAGATCCTCTGCCCATTTTTTCATTGGATTGTTGTGTTGTTATTGAGTTGTATGAATTCTTTGTATATTTTGGATATTAGGCCCTTATCAGAGGCATTGCTTGCAAATATATTTTCCCATTCAGATGATTGTCTCTTTACCTTGTTGACGATTTCTTTTGCTGAGCAGAAGCTTTTTAGTTTGATGTAGTCCCATTCATTTATCTTAGCTTTTACTTCGAAAATGGGAATGTTTGAATGGACTTTATGTGAAATAGTTACATCTCTGTTCTCTAAATGTATTCCTGAGATTAATATTATGTCTAACTACGGAACACTTCTACTATCTAGTATTGTAAAACAGAAGAAATGTAAGTTCATCCTTTGGCCAGTATTAATTGCAGGTGATAAATGAGAATCTTTAGAATTGCCCGAGCCCATTCAAGTTGTTTTTCTGAAGCAGTATAGAATATATGGTGGACAAAAAGAGATTATCACTTTAATTAATGGCATGTTAGAAGCTGGAGTGCAGGTCTAACAAATTCTCTTAGAATAGTCTTGTGTGGCTCATTAAAAAAGTGGATGGCTCAGGGAATTAATACGGCTTAAATAAATTAGTTTTGCCTATTAGCATCAGTAGTTCCTGATATGGTCTAACAGTGGAAAAAAAAACAGGAAGCTAAAGGAGATTGTTTCTAAGCAATTGATGCTGCAAATTTTTTTTCTCGATCTCATTGTTGGAAAACAGTCAACTGGGGTTTGTTTTCATATAGGAAATATAATAATACACTACATCCATGATATCATGATAATATCAGAAACTGAACTCAAGCTAGGCTGACTTAAATGCAATAGTAACATATAATCAACAGAGGCTAGTTGATAAATCCAGCAAAAGCCCAAGGGCCCACTCAAATGGTGAAATTCTTAGGAATACCCTGGACAGGAGCCCGTGACACTCCACATGCAACAAAAGACGAACTGCTGTTGGAAAAAAAATGGTATAGATAATAGAGGCTTTGTTCATCCCTCTTGCAACCACATCAAAATTGTGACAGAAATAAAGAACAAACAGCAAGAAAAGTAGGCTGGGATCTAGACGAACAGAAGCACTACAATTAGGGAGAGAAATAATTAATCGACCTGCAATGGTAGAAGGTAGGAGGGGGCGAAGACGTGAGTCTGCCCAGTCCCTAGTGGCTGAGTGGGACAGAGGCTGAGGTGTCAGCATCCGACAGCTGCAGATGCCTCTTAAAGGGGCCGTGTCTGCGAGTAGACTTTCCTAGTGACAGACCTGCTTGCTCTGAGCACCAGTGCCGGGACAGCTGCACAGGGGCACCAGGGACATACAGGGGAACACTGAGTTGTTGGAGTGAGGACCGGAGGTGAAGCTTTCTCCTGGGCAGAAGTGCCAACGATAACCGTTGTTCCTCTGTTGTGTCCTACCCCTTCCCGGTGTTCAAACACTGTGTCACCATAGCTGAGACATCATTAAACTGGATAATAGAGATCACTCCATTCAGAGATTCCCTGAAACACCACCTCCCCCAACTCCAAGCCCCACCCAAGCCACATCCAGGAGTGTCCTCAGCGAGTCCAGTGCTCTTCCTGAGCAGAGCCAAGACTCATACTGGTGGCAGCTGGCCTCGGTTTCTGGTGTGGTTTCATGAGGCAACTGTAAGCACAGCATCTGTAGATTGCTTGCTGAATCTTAACAGGTGGCCCTGGAGGGGCACAACCTGGGGCTAAACTTGGCTTGCGCCTGAACTCCTCTCAGGATTGTGCCACTGGACACCTACTACACAAAACTGCGCTGATAAGACCAGGAGATTTAGGAACTTTGCTTACTACATAGAAACAGACACAGAAAGGCAGCCAAAATGGGAAGACAAAGAAGCAGAAACCATATGAGAGAACAGAACAGAGATCCAGGAAAAATGGAGTCAAGTAATCTAACAGATTCAGAGTTCAAAACATTGGTTATAAAAATGCTCAATGAACTTAAGAGAAGTGTAGATGAACTCAGTGAGAACTTTAACAAAAAGATAAAAAAACAAAAAATGGAAATGGAAATCATAAAAGGAAACCAGTCAGAAATAAAGAATACATTTATCTGAGATAAAGAGCATATTAGATGGAGAATCAACAGAGTGGATGAAAAAGAGGATTGAACCACTGATATAGAGGATGGGGAAGCCAAGGACTCTCAATCAGAATGGCAAGAAAAAAGAAGCCGAGACTATACTAATAATTTAAGAAGCCTACAGGACAAAATTAAATGTAAAAACATCCGTGTAATAGGAGTATCTGAAGGAGATGAGGCCAA
>NW_006431933.1:1414117-1416025 GCF_000325575.1 Pteropus alecto | reverse complement strand
AATGGATAAGAAAACAAGACCCCTACATATGCTGCCTACAAGAGACTCACTTCAGATTAAAAGACACACACAGACTAAAAGGAAGGGGATGGAAAAAGGTATTGCTTTGATGTACCTAGAGGGTATTGCATTGAATAAAATGCGAAGGATAGAGAAAGATAAATATTGCATGATTTCACAAACATGTGGAATCTAAAGAACAAAAGAACAACAACAAAAGGGGAAATAAACTCACAGATATAGAGAATATTTTTAAGGCTACTAAATGGGAGGGGATTTGGAGAGGGCGGCGAAAAAGGGCAAAGGGATTAAGAAGTACAAATGGATAGTTGCAGAATAGACATGGAAATGTAGAGTGTAGCATAGGAAAAATTGTTAATGTTGTAATAAATATGTAAGGGGAAGAGGGGTACTAGATTTAGTCGGGTGATCACTTTACAAGTTATGTAGATCTCTGATCACTATGCTGTACAACTGAAACTGGTATATTATTGTATACCAACTATAATTGAAAAAATATCTCATTGACTTGTACAATGTAAATATGAGCAACTAATTGTCTATTATATTTCAATAAAGCTGGGAAAAAAATAAATTTTTACAAAAAAGTCTAAAAAAAATGAACTGCTGTTGTTGCCTACCCCTGGTACGAAACAAGAAATAGCACCTGGTCAGGCTATTTGGATTTTGCAGAATGCATATACTACATCTGCAAATATTACTAGCTCCTATCCACACTTAGACATGATTTTAAAGTGTGTGCAACTTATACTAATGAAGATGGAAGCCCAGTAGGCTCATGAACAAAATGACTGTGGCGACAGGGATGGAGGTTATGCATGGACTCAACAACATGGACTTCTAGCCATCAAGGCTGACCTGGCCATAGCCACAGCAGAGTGCCTGATTTACCAGCAGCAAAGACCAACACTGAGCCCTGATATGACACCATTCCCTAGGGTGATTAGCCAGCTATTTATTGGCAGGTTGATTCCACTGGACAACTTCCATCAAGGGAGGGGCAGCACATTGTTCTTACAGGAATAGACAGTTGCTCTGGATATGGAGTTGCCTTCCTTGAATACAATGCTTCTGCCAAAACTTCCATCTATGGCCTTACAGAATGCCTTCTGCCTCCTTTTACTTCCCTCTTTTTGATGAGAATGAGGAACATTTAGATCCAGGAGATACTGCTCAGTTAGAGGATGAGACAGCTAAATATCATGAGGAAGAAGAAGTTGAACAATTAAAACAGAAATTGGCTAATTTGTCTTTGCAGATGCAAAAGCTGGCCACGGGGCCTCGGCCCTTAAAAGTGCCAATTTTTAAAGTTCCTCAGGATCCACTGAAGTCAGGGGGAAGGCTGACTCCAATTATAATTGCAGGCTTAGATGCCCCTCCTGTGAGTTTTGCCCCTGTTGGACCAACTGGCACACCCAGTTGGTCCAACAATCAGAAACCAGTGCCTCAAACAGGGTTACAAGGGTTGCAGCAGGCTGCTTTACGGCTTTTAGGGAACCTAGAAGCCAGTTCTCTGCTGGTCAAACAGCTGGCTTACGAAAATGCAAATTCTGCCTATCAAACAACAATCAGATCCTTTAGAAAGAAAGACTTAAGTGATTATGTTAGGTTGTGTTCTGACATAGGGCCCTTATACACGAAGGGACTTGCTGTGGCTGCTGCCCTGCTGGGAAAGTCCATGTGGGAAATGTTATCTGACTAGTCGAACAAACATGGCAAAAAGATGCCGTGATGCCCTCAACCCGGTTTCTCCACAAATTCTTTCTGATGCTCAAAAAACTGAATTTCTGATGCTCAAAACTAATCGACATGGCCCCGACCCGGTATTAATATGGGGACGAGGGCATGTTTGTGTTTTTACACAGGAGGAAGAAAATGCCAGGTGGT
>NW_006431933.1:1369620-1412904 GCF_000325575.1 Pteropus alecto | reverse complement strand
CAATGTAAGAAGTTGAGATTGTAAAGCACTGGGAAAAACCGGGAGGTAACTGTTCACATAGCAATCACTGCAAATTCCTTGCTACAGTTTAGCAGAGAGTTCTGAGTTGTGATAATCTCATTGTTCTACTAGATAAGTAATCTGGCTAACCTTGGTTCTTGGCTACTGTTTTTCTCATTGTATGCTATAAGTAGCCTGTTCTAAATAAACTCGGGGACACAGCTTGAATCTGTGCTCCCTCCTGCAATTCTGTCTGTCTTTCTTTTCCTCAGTCCACGCTCCCTCTTTCAGGTACCCTCAATTACTTTGTCGGCTGGCTTCCGACAATTCACCATCATGGTGTTCATACGGTATTGCTTCTGATCAAGGAACTCACATCACAGAAAATCAAGTGCAGCAATGGGTCCATGCTCATGGAATTCTCTTGTCTTACCATGTTCGCTACCACCCTGAAGCAGCTGGCTTTATAGAATGGCAGATGGCCTTTAGAAGACTCAGGCATGCAGGACAAGATGGAGTTCCTGCAGGTCCTGAAGCACGGGCTGCAGCACGTCAGTGGCCACAGTGATCTCCACGGCCATATACAAATTTTCTTCAAGGCAAATCCTGTTGGTACATTATGGGGGAAGACAAATATGGAAACAAATACTATGAAGACAACAAACAGTTTTTGGCTATCATTGATGGGTTCTATATAATATAGTAGTTCTCCCTCTTATCTGCAGGGGATATAGTACAACACCCCCAGTTAATGCTTGAAACTGAGGATAGTACCGAACCCTATATATACTGTTTTTTTCTATACATACATACCTATGATAAAGTATAATTTATAAATTAGGCACAATAAGCAATTAATAACAATAATTAATAATAAAATAGAACAGTTATAACAATATACTGTAATCAAAGTTATATGAATGTGGTTTCTCAGAATATCTTATTATACTGTACTCACCTTTTCACTTAAAGGAAGCACATTATGACTTCTCTTCGGCATATCTGAATTGGCAGCACTACCACTCTTGCATTTGGGGGCCATTATTAAGTAAAATAAGGATTACTTGAACATAAGCACTACAATAATGATAACATGATAGTCGATCTGATAGCTACTAAGTGACTAACAGGCAAGAAGCATGTACTGAATGGAGACATTAGACAAATGGATGATTCGTGTCCCTGGCAGGATGGAGCGGAAAGGCAAGAGATTTCATCACGCTGCTCAGAATGGTGCATAATTTGAAACTTATGAATTGTTTATTTCTGGAATTTTCTATTTAATATTTTCAGACCACTGTTGAAAATGGATAACTGAAACCATGGAGAAGGAAACCGGGGTAAGGGGGGACTACTGTAATACTGAAATGAATGGCACAAACACATTCTAGGATGTGGATGTAAGCATGGTGTCCCCCGAATGGCAATCACTGTATGGCTTCACTATATGATCGATGAATCTTCCAATGACAAAACCACCTACTGCTCATAAGTTCATTTGGACAAACCATAAGTTCGATGTGTCACTCCAGAACAATATGTACCTTATTCCACCACTAGGAAGAAGATTCGGGAGTAGGTCCCACCTTCAACATCTTGTAAGTAAAGACAATGGAAATCAACTTAAACATGTAAAATATAGGGCTTTTCATGTAAATGTACTTTTACTGCTTACTATTAACTTGATAAAAATTGTTTGATTAAGAAAAAAAGACTCCATTACAGTGCCAGCTAGATGTTGATACTTTGAGAAACTGGAGCAATGTCCTCCAGTCTAGGATGCTGTACAGACTCTGAATCACCATCTAATATATGATGCTGTTTCTCCCACAGACAAGCCATGGTCCAGAAGTCAAGGGGTGGAAATGGGAATAGCACTACTCATTATCACTGTCAGTACCCAGCTGATCGAGAAGGGAAAGTTTTGGTGGTGAGACGGCCAGTTGTAAGAACGCATGAGTGGCTGACATGAGAATGAAACAGCAGGCACCAACTTTATTGCAGGGAGTGCGCTTCTGCTTCATTAGGGGACTACAGGGGCTTTATATATGTCAGAGAAAAATAGTGGCATTCTGCTACACATGCTTAATACAATAAGCTAAATCATGCTTACATATGTTAGGTGCATGCACCCTATTACACTAATATAACATTATAAATCCGAGGTCCTATTCCTAGCCGCAAGCCTGGATCACAGCCAGACCTGGGGCCCACGTTCCACCCCTACAGGGTCATGGCATGGGACCTGGCCCAGAGGGCACTATCTTGGGCCCACAATTCACAACAACAATATAAAGAACAACAAAACACTACCAGGCTACAGGCTACAAGGGCTAAGGCGGCTACTGCCCACTGCCAGGAGGACTCCAAGGACTTCCACCAAGTTGTCAAGGGGTCTTCTCCCAGGCCATGGATGGCTTGGACCTCAGCATTCATTTCCCGGAGAGCTGCCTGTGCCTGGTTGTCATGATCAGGAATGCAGACACAACATTTTTGCCCTGGGCAGCAGTTAGGAGGCCATGCGGTTTTTCAGAACTACTTTCTGCATTTGCATAGTTTCATCTATTAAAAGGGTTATAGACTGATGCATAGCGGTCAATGCCTGTGCAGTGTGCTAGGCAAAAGCTTCTACTTGCAATTCTACATTTATGGATCCCACCCCTGGAAGGAATAACGCCAGGGGGTAGAACCACCATGCTGCCCATTTCTGCTGGTGCCAGAGGTGATATACAGGATACCAATTATGAGGCAATTGGGACAAAGTGGGTAATATGCATCCAGCTAAATACAGACGTCCCCAGGTACAACAACCAGTCCAGTCAGCAGACAAGTAGGGCCAGCCGTAGCACCCGCAGACCCAGAGATATCCTGCAGGTAGCTAGTCGCTAGACTCTGTACTGACATAACATCACCCATTCCACTAGACCTTGGGAACTTCAGCAAAGGTGGTGTTAACACACCTCGAGGTGTAACCACTCCACGATATGGTTGGGCACAGATCTTACTTTCTCTGTGCGGTGGGGGGCCTGCTCCCGCAGTTCCACATGTTCTTCTGCTAGCCATCCCCACCCATTGGAAATGACATAACCTATGAGGGGTGGGGGATTGTGATGGTCGCTGAGGAGTAGCACTTCTGTGGCCCATCATCACTGGTCCCATTCAGGTGTGGTGTTCCAGGTTCGCAGCCACATTCTGGAGCTTCTGCCTGAGGGATGGTACCACCATTATGGAAGGCAGCTGAGCCATCTCTTCCAGAGGTAATTCAGTCCCTTCTGCCCCATCATCCCACAGCCGCAGCAGCTACCCTGGAACATCTACCCGGCTCTCTGCCGCACCTGTTTCATCAGGTCCCAGAGTTCAGGTACTAGATCAAGGTGTTATGCTTTTTAGCCTGGGGGGCACCGCCAGCTTACCTCACCCCCCGGGGCCAAAGGCTATTCCACTTCAACCTGCTGCCGTATCACCGGCTGCACCTGCCGTGGGGTCGCCAGCGGGCTCCCAGACCGGGATGATGGCAGCGACCCATCAGGGCCCTACAGCTTGCATTCCGCTGTCTTCAGCCGCCTTCCTAGCACTTCTTCCTGATGTTGTTGTTGCTGCACCCGCTGAGCCTGGTCCTGAACCTCCAGGCTGGCCTGCCATAGCATTGCCAGGAACATCTAGGCCACCTAACCTGCTGCCTCCTGGTGAGCGGTCAGGACATTCGACTGCAACATCTCCAGGGCTTTCCAGATGCAGCTTCACTCCATCCTAATCCTCCAGGATACATGACCATGGGATACCACTGGGAGGCAGGGGGCCACATGTCCTCCACCTGGGTCTCCTCCACCCGGAAACCGTCCAGAGCACTGAGGGCCGTACTCACCTCATCCTGTCAGCTATGCCATGTGTCAGCACCAAGCTGATTGAGTAGGGAAGGTTTTGGTGGTGAGATGCCCAGTTGGAAGAACATACGAGGGGCCGACATGAGAATGAAACGGCAGGCACCAACTTTACTGCAGGGAACGTGCTTCTGCTGCGAGCAGCGTGCTTCTGCTGCAGGGAATGCACTTCTGCTCCATTAAGGGACCATATGGGCTTTATATATGTCAGAGAACAATAGTGGCATTCTGCCACACATGCGTGATACAATAAGCTGAATCATACGTAAATATGTTAGGCACAAGTGTCCTACTACACTAATGTAACATTCTAAATCCGACATCCTATTCCTAGCCACAAGCCTGGATCACAGCCAGACCTGGGACCAGCTAGGCTTGGAGCCTACAATTATCCCTCATGATCAACTAGCAAATTTTTGCTTCCCATCCCTGTGACTTCATGCTCTTGGTGTAGAGGTCTTAATTCCAAAGAGAGGAATGCTTTCACCAGCAGACACCATAGCAATTACATCGAACCGGAAGCTAAGATGGCTGCCTAGCCACTTTGAGCTCCTCACGCCTTTAAATCAACAGGCAAAAATGGGAGTTACTTTGCTGGCTGGGGTAATTATCCTGACTACTAAGGGGAAATTGGGCTGCTGCTACACAATGGAGGTAAGAGAATACATGCCTGGAATATTTATAAGGTCCCTTAAGGCATTCTACCATGTCCTGTGATTAAAGTCAATGAAAAACTATAACAATTCAGGCAGGACTATTAATAGTCTAGACCCTGCAGGAATGAAGGTTTGGGTCACCTCACTAGGTTAAAAGCGATAACCAGCTGAGGTGCTTGCCAAGGGAATATAGAATGGGTAGTAGAAGAACATCAGCTATGACCACAAGACAAGTTGCAGAAATGAAAACTGTAACTTTTGAGTATTTCTTCCTTGTTTTGTTATGAATATGTATACACGTATTTTTTCCCTCTCTCAACCTCTTATCAACTAATATAAAATCCATTAATAATTGTTAACTTTACATCACAGTATTTAAGTATATCAAGAAGAGGAGTGAGCATCACTCAATGATTTTGCATCCTCTTCTGAAGAAAGAGCCTGTTTTGGGTTTGTACACATGATACTTGTATCATGTTAGGCAGAAGGATAACCTTGTTACTTATTTTACTTGGAGGTTAAGTATGATTTAAGGAAATGTGTGTGGGTACCAAGTTTATAAGGAGTAGACTGTGATGATCAATTTTATGTGTCAAGTGGGCTATCTACAGTCCCTGGATAATTGAACACTAATCTAGTTGTTGCTGTGAAGGTATTTTGTAGATGTGATTAATATATACCATTAGTTGACTTTAGTAAAGGAGATTATCCTTGATAATCTGGGTAGGTCTTATCCAATCAGTTAAAAGGCCTTAAGAGCAAAACAGGGATTCCACCTGTGGATGGCAATGTCAGCTCCTGCCAGAAAGTTTCCACTTTGTCCTTCCTGGTGGCCTACCTTATGGGTTCTGGACTTACTTGTCAGGTTCTAGGATTCTCCCCTAGAACCTTCAGAGGGACCATGGTCCTGGCAACACCTTGAGTTCAGACTTCTGGCCTCCAGAACTATAAGAATATAAATTTTTGTTGTTTAAAGCCACCAAGTTTTTGGTCATTAATTATGGCACACCTGGAAACTAACACAAACTTTACTGGGAAATGAGGTACTACTGTAATAAATACCTACAAATGTGGAAGTGGCTTTGGCTTGGGATAATGTATAGAATCTGGATGAATTTTGATGCATGTGACAGAAAAAGCTTACATTGCCTTTAAGAGACTATTGGAAGAAATATGGGCATTAAAGTCATTGCTGTGGAGGGCTCAAAAGGAGGTGAGGAAGACAGTAGAGGAAGCTTCTATCATCTTAGAGAATATGTATATCATCATGAGCAGAATATTAATAGAAATATGAATATTAAAGGTGCTTCTGGTGAGATTTCAGATGAAAATAAAGAACATGTTATTGGAAACTGGAGAAACTTGTTCTATAATGCCAGAAACTTGACAGAATTGTGTTCTACAGTTGTGTGGAAAGTAGAACTTGGATATTTAGCTGATTTAAAAGCAAAGTATTGAAGGTGTGGCCTGGTTTTGTCTTGCCGCTTATAGTAAAAGGTGAGAAAAATGAAACATATTGAATAAGGAACTATTAAGCAAAAAGGAACTAACATTTGATGATTTGGGATATTCTCAGCCTGCTCATATTGTAAAGAATGCTAAAATTAGAAAATTCACTCTTTGGAACTAGTACTATGGAGAGAAAGCCAAGAGTGTGGCTAGACTATCTTTTCCCAAAGAAATTAGGTATGTGGCTCATGGATTCACTGAACCATCTCAACAGAATCTAAGAATAGAGATGATATTGTCCAGTAAAATTCTATAGGGCCCCTCTTGTCTAATGGGAACCTACACAGGAGAGCCACAAGGCTTTTGAGAACATTATGTGCACAGAAACACTGTAAGCTTAAACTGAAAGGAACAGGCACAATACAAGCTGAGAGAAGACTGTCAAGCTTCTAAAATTTTACAGGTAGGAAATGGTCTGATAGAACTACCTTGTTGTAAACATATGCTACCTTGCAAGAAAAAGAAAAATGGACTTCAAGGGCAGAGCATTGGATGCAAAGTCAGAGAGTGGAGGTACAGGCCCAGAGTCAGAGGCCATTTGGAGAAGTATGTAGTGCAGGGGTTGAAAGTGTTGCCATGGGTCCAAAAGATGGAGCCAACACAGGCCCAGAGGGCAGAGCATCAAGCCATAGAGATTTTCAGGCCTTATGTATGAATGTTACTGTGAACAAGACTAACTCCATCTTTGTGTCCCTGATTTCTATTCAAGTTTTTCATGCTGTGAACTCTGATAAACCTCACTGTTCTCAGCCAGCACACCAAAGCTTTATAATTAATGATTACCTGTGTTCCTTAAACCTATACAATATAGCTGTAACGATTCTTGTCAGTAACAGCCAGAATGCCATGACAATTGAGATAAAAATCAAACTGGTGTTAGCGTCAATTCTAAAAAATCATCTATCACAAGACCACCAGGAAGTATGGTTCCTGGCATATACTGCATTCTTTGTCCCTTTGTCAATCATTAGTACCTAAGCTATAAAAATGTACTATAAAAAATATACTGTAACAACAGTCTGATAGTGGAGAATATCTACACAGACTCCTGAGTCACCTGTCAGCTGTGACCTTATCCCTGTAATTAACTTACCTTATAATAAATTCTTGTTCATCTATGGAGTTGCCTGCATCATTTTTCAGTCTCGAGAAACCCTCTTGTTACAGTAGCCACTACACCGGCGTTCCATGTTCAGACACCTTAAAATGTAATGGAATTGCCATGCTAAATTTCAAACATGCTTAGGGCCAGTGACCCCCTTATTCCTTCCAATTTCTACCTTTTAGGATGGAAACGAAACTCATGCCTGCTCCGCCATTATATCTTAGAAGCAGATAACTTTTCTTCTGGTTTCTCAGATTCACAGATGGAAAGAAAGTGCCCCAGGATGGATCATATCCAGAGTCTCACCCTATTCATACCTGACTTAGATGATTTAAATAATAAGATCTAGGGCCTTTTAAGTTGATGATACTTAGATAACATTTTGGACTTAGAATGATGTTATAAGGGTTTAAGATGGAGGGGGGCGAATTTATTTTGCACATGGGATGAACATGAATTTGGGAACCAGAGGATGGACTGTAATGGGTTGAATGATGACCCCTCAAAAATGTGTTCACAGGCTAACACCTAGATTCTGTGAATGTTACCTCATTTGGGCAAAAGATCTTTGCATATGTAGTTAAAGATTTTAAGTTGAGATCATCCTGGGTTACCTGGGTGGACCCTAAATCCAATGACAAGTGTGCTTATAACAGACAGAAAAGGAGAAGGGAGTGATATTGTGATTCCCAGGCTCCATTCAGGTCACCATCACATTGGCCAAGAGCAGCAGCATGGTCTTCATGGTTTTCATGGCAAGTGATGATGAGCAGTCTACACAAATGGTTGCAAGTTGGGAAGATGACAAAGTGACAGAAGCATCCTCAAAGAGTTTTGTTGCTGTTAAAATCAATACCAAAAGATGCGCTCACTAAAAGTTGAAACATCAGTTGCAAATGGGAACCAGTCAGAAAGATTAGTCTATTTCATCCATCATTTGCACCCAGTAACACTTCTAAAAAATCTCAGTCCAGATTTTGCGATACACCACCTACATTTCCTAATACGAAAAGAAAGAAAGTTCAAGACATGTCACTCTCTCTCTCAGAAGCCTGGTCAATATTCAAATCAGAGACCTACCCAGGACCTCATTGTCAGAATAAAAAAACTAACCAAAACATTTGGAAAAAGAAAAGTGAAAGAACAAAGATATTAAGAAGGAAATTGAGGACGAAAATTGGAAAATAAATGTTGAATACTAAAAGAAAGCAAGAAGTGTTGGTAAACAGAATGCAAGAAGAGCAAAGAAACAGAAGATGGGGCAGTTCAAGGATATATAAAACAGGTTGCATTGGACCATGAAAAGAGAGCTGCTTGTTTTACAAAGACAAAGGAAAAAGCTGCTGCTTTGCTGGAAACAGGCAGAAACACAATTTAAGAGGGAATCTTATGCAAGAGGAACCTTCCCAATGAGTCCTTTATAAATCAGTTCCCTGTACCTGTTCAAGAAAAAGCATGGTAGTTTGCTGTACAGGCAGGAAGACCAACTACATCCATGGTACACTCTTCCATTGGAAAAATATGAACACTGTTGGGGACAACTTTATCCATGCCTCATCATTTGGATACTGATTAGCAATTTCTTATTTAGTAATGTTCCTCCTGCACAGACTCATTTGATAACAACATTAGAACTCTCAAATTGTGTACCATCTAGCAACTCAGAAAAAAAAGAGAACTATCCAGAAGTGTGCTGAAAAAGCACTTCAAAAGGGAAAAGAAGGTAGGTTCAGGACTCAAGATGATAGTAAAGGTGAAAACACTTGGAATGCAAATTCTCGTCCACTGATGTATGAGACTAGTGACAATATGTGCAATAATCATTATTTCTTTTATGATTTAATTCAACTAAAATTCTGCTGGAGAAGTAGGACTGCTTTATGTTTTCTAACTAATCTACATTTTAAAGTGTTTCTTTAATCCTGTTTAGTGGGTATAAGTTAAAACTGTCTAACTCAAAAAAATCAAAAGATAAAAAAACTAAATGGCTGCGAAGTCCCTGCATATGGTAACCAACTGTTAGAAGCTTAAAGAATTTAAAGGTCTGACACAACTTCCCTCCATCAGCTTTATTATACAGTATTTCACGTACCCATTACCCCTATGCTCTCAGATGGCATGTTATATTTAGAGGTATTTTCCTCTAAAACTCTTAAGCCCACACAAAGTAACTGGTATATCAGAGTAATTTGACTCTGGGTCAGATGCATTTTAATTAACCCATCAAATGATAATTTATATTTAGCTTTTCTCTTATCACTCATCTACTGCAAGCAAAATCTTGCAGTATTTAATCTTAAACACTGAATGAAAAATTCTTTCAAATAGAAAAATAGCTACAGGCCTATAATAGCATTTATGATAAGGTTGTAACTGAAGATATTGTTTCCATCATCCATATTAAGATCTATCAAAAGTTTTCCTGACCCTCAAGTATGAGAAAATCTTTACTACAAAGGAATGATTGATTTCTCTGTAAGAGCTTTGTGATTCACGCGTCTGACTGTACTTCTTATTCTGTTATATCTTCCCAGATATCAGAGATAATCTAGACTTCAATGTTCCTAGCTGTTAAGACTGTTGACCAGAATGCCTACCTTCTAAAACTTGTGTTGATATTTTCTTCTTTTTACTTCCTTTTACCCTAATATTCACCTACTTATAGTTAGAAGCTTCCTAAAACCCACAAGAAAACAAAGTCAATGTGTAAATAAATGAAAAATAAAAACTGTGCATTTCTAACTCATCTTTGGAAGATCTGGGAAAGAAGAGTTGGGGAGGGGTAGAGTACTAATTATAAGAAGGAAGTTGCCATGCATGGCTCAGAATGATCAGCCTCCAAATAATAGTACTATGTAGAGTGTAAAAAGGAAGACTTTTCACTGTCATCCACTGAAATCCTTACACTTTAGTGATCCGCCTCCTATGACATAAAAATTCAATTTCTAGAAAAATATTTTTAACAAATAATCATGTATGTGCATATAGAAATACATCGAGGAATTTCACCACCAAATTGTCAATTATAATGAAAACCTACTGCCGTTACAAATGCTCAAAGGATGGGATACTATGTAACCATTAAAATGATGTAGAAAATTATTTCTGGACATGGGAAAATATTTATGTAACACTCCCAATGTTTCTTTTTTAAAAAGAAGACAACCATTCTTGTTAGTTTTACTTTATCCTCCCATTACTTTGTATATTACAGGATAAACAAGAAAGGAATTATGTTAATGTCATCATGACCAAAAAAAGATACCTAAGTATACTATCAAAGAAGTAAAAGTTCTACAATTTTAATCTGAATTGGAAATGAGCTCTGTTTTTTTTTTTTTTCTTTTATAAAGAGAAAGCTGATCTCTGCTTCCGGAAAAACAGAGTAAATAGAGAAGACTGCCAATTGGAGAGAAGGCAGACCAGCAAGGGACCTCAAAACCCGAGGAACGATATAGAAGTGATTCCCTTGAGTTTTCTTTTTACCTCACATATCCTAAACAGGTGCTGGAGAAGCTGGCAACCCAAAAATGCCAGTGGGCACAGACCAAAAACAGCTCTAAGATAACCTGCTTTCTCTAAAGAACAAGAAAAGGAACAACCTAGCAAGACAGAAAGCTTTTAAATAATAACCACCTTATACCAGCCAAGCATCATGGAAAAAACTGTGGATTCCCAACTCCATCCTATCAGCAAAAGCCAAGAGGGGAGCATACATTTCCACTCTTGTCTGGCTGTCACAAGGCACTAAAGCCCCTACAACACTGTGGTGATATCAGAAAAGACCAAGTGAAGGAGCTAAGGTTCATCGCTTCTGGGCAGTAACGAGGCTACTCACTCAGTACTGGCAGTGGAGAAACCATGGGGAGCCTGGACTTCAACCCCAAAATCAGCAGTAATGAGGCATCCATCCTGCTGGAGGGAGTAATGTCAGAGGAGACCTACTAGAGTCAAGGCTTTCACCACTTCCAAGGAGTAGCAAGTGCAAGCCCCCACCCCCGCATGATATCAATGGAGGTAATGGAAAGCAGTAATTAGTCACTGCTACTCCTCCCACCCAGGGAAGAATCAGGGGAAACATAGTGGAAAGCTGGAATTCCAACCCTGCCCAGAAATAATGAAGAGCTCTCCACCTTGGGTGTCAAGGGAAGCCAAATGGGAAACCTGGACTTGTACACCCACCTGGCAATAATGAAATTATGTCCTACCTTCCTCATCTGGAATGAAGTCAGAGGAAACCAGCTAAAATAGGTTTAAATAAGAACAAAATTCTCAAAACATAATACTAAAAATGTCAACTTTTCAACTGAGAATCACTCATATTGACCAGAAAAATCTCAAACTGAATGAAAAAAGAAAAGGTACCAAGACTGAGATAACAATGATAATTATCCAACAAAGATTTTGAATGAGCCATCAGAAAAAAATAGCTCCAACAAGGAGGTCTCAGCGAAAAACACAGAAGATATGAAGAAGACCCAAATGGAAATTTTAGACGTGAAAAATACAATAACCAAAATAAAAAAAAAAAAACTCAGTGGATGGCCTCAACAACAGAACACAGGGGACAGAGGCAAGAATCAGTGAAATGGAACAAAGAAGAATAGAAATTACCCAATCAGAATAATATAGACAAAATTGACTGCGAAAAAAGTGCCTCGGGGACCTGCAGGATTATAAAAGAATCGACATTCCTGTCATCAGAAAACAAGAAGGAGGGAAGAGGATGGAATAATGGAATATTATTCAGCCATAAAAAAGAAGGCAATCTTGCCACTTGCGACAATATGGATGGACCTTGAGGGCATTATGCTAAGTGAAAAAAAGTCAAAAACAAACACTGTATGATCTCACTTATATGTGGAATCTAAAAAACAAAAACACCAAACACATTGATATAGGGAACAGCAGATTCGTGGTGGCGGAGGTGAGGTGCAAAATGAGTAAGCAGGATCAAAAGGTACAAACTTCCAGGTATAAAATAAATAAGTCATGGGTATATAATGTACAGCATGGTCACTATAGTTAATAATTCTGTATCATACATTTGAAAATTGCTAAGGGAGTAAATCTCAAAAGTTCTCATCACAAGAAAAAAAATTCTGTAACTATGTATGGTGACAGATGTTAACTAGATTTATTGCGGTGATCATTTCACAATACATCCATCCCTTGATTTACGTGTTTTTTTATACATGGTAAATATTCCCCCCCGTTTACGCAGACTTTTTATACATGGTTTCCATTTATGTGGTCCCATTTTACGCAGTTCTTTCTTTTTCATTTCCGTTATTGGCGATTACTCTTTCTAAAAAACAAAAGCTTAACTCGGCAACATACAAAGAATACTTACTAATGCACAATTATTAATGATCTTCCCATTCACCGGATGGCAAATAAAAAAGCATGGATGACTACTAATGTTTTGCTGTAGAAGCTGAAAATTATATAAAGGAAAAATGTCTTCCTTTTAAAATATTTTTACTTTTAGATAATGCACCTGGTCATCCACACAATTTAGAACATCCAAATATTAAAGTTGTATATTTGCCACCAAATACAACTTCCTTCATCCAATCTTTAGATCAAGGTATTATTTCCACCTTTAAGAGTAATTATATTAAACAGAGTTTTAATGATATTTTTAATAACGTTGAAGATAACAAATCACAGTTACAGAAGCCTGGGATAAATGCACAATCTTAAGTTGTATCAAGAATATTGCTTTAGCTTTGAGTGATATAAAACCATCAACTTTAAATGCTTGCTGGAAAGCAATATGGCCAGAAGTGGTTATATTAGGGAATATGGTTTCAACAACTGAAGAGGGATTAACTGCCATTATTAATTTATTAAATAAATTTCAAGAAGAAGGCTCTGGTTAAATAAATAAATCTAAAAAATTAAAATAAAATGAAATGAAATGAAGAAGGCTCCGGCAATTCGAATGTAGATATTAACAAATTACTAGTTGATCATGAATTAACTGATAATGAATTAATTCACTTAATATCAGAAGCCCATCCTGCCAATGAAGATAGCAGTGACCTTGAACCAGTTTTATTCACTGCAGAAAATATTTACAATGCTCTTCAATTGTCCACAAAACTGGAAACTGCAATTCTAGATATTGATCCAAACATCCAACGAGGCTTAAAATTTCAAAAAGATTTTTTTAAATGTTGCAGTGAATATCGAAGAATTGATAAAAACTTAGCAGAAAATGCGGTTGGAAAAAGATCATCTAAAAACATAAATAACGAAACTGAAGTAGTACTTCCAAACATTTCGAGCGATGAAGACAGTTACTTTGTGCCAATTAAAAAGAAGTCGATTGCTTTAGATTACAGTATAGACATCAACCACAAATAAAATTTATTTTGGTTTTCTCAATTTTCATTAGCAATTTTTTTGTAAAAATATTTGAAATAAATATTTTTATGGCTTATATCAGCCTATTTCTTTAGTATTTTCTTTTCATATTGGTGGGCTCTTTTTGCGTGGTTTTCTATGTAAATCGAGGGACTGGTATATACACAAATATTGAATTACTATGTTATATAATGGAAATTAATATAACATTGTAAGTCAATTATACCTAAATTTTTAAAACGACAGAATGGTATTGATGAAAGATTAGATAAATATATCAACGAAACAAAAAGAGAGCCAGAAAATAGACCCACATAAATACGGTCAACTGATATTTGACAAAGAAGCAAAACAACTCAATGGAAAAAGAATAGCTTTTTCAGCAAATGATGCTGAAACAACTGGACATCTGTTAGCAAAAAAAAGTCTAGATGTAGTCCTTATACCTTTTACAAAAATTAACTCGTAATGGATCTTAGACCTAAATGCAAAATGCAAAAGTATAAAACTTCTACAAGATAACAGAAGAAAATCTAAGTAACCTTGTGTTTGGTGATGTTTTATAATACAACACCAAGAGCATGATTCGTGAAGAAAAAATGACAAGTTGGACTTTATTAAAATTTAAAAATTTCCTGCTCTGTGAAAGACATTGTTAAGATAATAAAGAGACAAGCCACAGAATGGAGAAAATGTTTACAAAATACATATCTGATAAAGGACTTGTACTTAAAATATACCAAAAAAACCTCATCAAAACTCAACGAAATGTACACCTGAAAATTATATAATTGTATTAACCAATGTTACCCCCATAAACTTAATTTTAAAAAATTAAGTTGTATTTTTTTAAAAAGGCCTGTGCAAGATTGTTTCTACTCTGTGCAGCACATCTATGCCTCTTGCTGGTGTAAAGCCTTATACTGGACTCATCTTGAAAGATAGGCTATAACCAAGTGAAAAAAGTGGTGTGCGATGGCAGAAACAGAAAATCAAGAGAAGATGGGAAGCAGGAAGCTGCTTCCCCCTAAAAATAAAAAAATAAAATAAATTAAAAAAGTAAAACTCAACGATAAGAAAACAACCCAACTGAAAAATGGGCAAAAGAGCTGAACAGACACGTCACCAAAGAAGATACACAGATGGCAAATAAGTATGTAAAACTATGTTCAACATCATTTTTCATTAGGAAATTGCAAATAAAACAATGAGATACCACTACATAACCATTCGAATGGTTAAAATAAAAAAATAAACTGATAATAGCAAATGCTGGCAAGGAAGTGGAATAATAGGAATGCTTATTTGGAGCATTGGAAGATAGTTTGGCAGTTTCTTATAAAGCTAAATAGTTTTACCATGTGACCCAGCAATTGCCCTCTTAGTTATTTACCCAAATGAACTGAAAACTTATGTCCACACAAAAACCTGTACATAGATGTTTACAGCAGCTTTATTCATAACTGCCAAAAACTGGGAACAACCAAGATGTCCTTCAATAAGTAAATGAAAAGCAAGCTGTGATACATCCGAACAATGGAACACTATTCAGTGATAAAAATAAATGAGTCATCAAGCCATGAAAAGACATGGAGGAATCTTAAATGCAAATTGCTAAGTAAAAGAAGTCAATCTGAAAAGGCTGTAGGCTGTATGATTCCAACTATATGACATTTTAGAAAAGGCAAAACTATAGAAACAGTAAAATAAATAAATAAATAAAAATCAGTGGTTGCCAGAGGTTCGGAGAGAGGTAGAAGGATGAATAGCTGAAGCACAGATTAAACTGTTCTGTATGAAACTATAATAGTGGATCTATATCATTATGTATTTGTCAAAACCCAAAGAATGTACAACACAGTGAACCTTACTATAAACTGTAGACTATAATTAATAATGATGATTTGATATTGGTTAATTGTAGCAAATGTATCACACTAATACAGGATATTAAAAAATTGGGAAAATTGTGTCGAAAGAGGGGAGCAGAATGGTATATGGAATTATAGGTACTATTTTCTCAATCATTCTGTAAATCTAAGACTGTACTAAGAAATTAAGTCAATTAATTATTTTAAATGTACTTAGCATACAATCCTGCACTTGCACTGATGTGCATTAATTCCATACAAAAACCTTACACAAATAATCACAGCATCTTTATTCATAATAGCCAAAAACTGGAACTAACCAAGATGTCCTTCAACTAGTGACTGGTTAAGAAAACTGTGGTACATCCATACCATGGAATATTATCCAGTAATAAAAAGGAACTAACTATTCATATATGTAGCAATCTGGATGACTCTAGGGAGAATTATGCTGAGTAAAAGCAAGCCAGTCCCAAGAGGTTACATGCTGTATGATTCCATTTATATAACATTCTTGAAATGACAAAATTATAGAACTAGAGCACAGACTGGTGGTTGCCAGGAGTTAAAGAGGGAGTGAAGGAGGAGGGAAGTGGTTGTAGCTATTAAAAGGCAACATGAGGGATCCTTGTAGTGATAGAAATTTTCTGTATGTAAATATCCTGGTTGTGAATCATATCAAGGGTCTACACAATGTTACCATTGGGGGATACTGGGTAAACAGTGCATTATATTTGAATCTACAACTATCTAAAAATTAAAATTTATCTAAAAAAATAAAAGAAAGAAACAATAGGAAAAAGTAGGATCTTCCTCCTTACCTTAAATGATGTGCCAGGTTGTCCTGGAACCAGGGCAGAGAATCTTTGGGGTGATTTCCCTTCAGTTGGCATGTTCGCCCTGGGTCTCAGCCCACCTTCCAAAGCTGAAGGAGTGTCTGTATGTGGACTGCAGTCAGAATACATGGAAGATCCTGCCGCCTCCAGTAAGGGGAAAGCTCAACAGCTCCATAGAGACACCAAGAAATTCTAAAAGGACATTATCCATGTCATCAATATCATTCTACATTCATCCTACAAAGTTTAGCAACCCCAACTCTGAGTGTCAGAGTGGATTATGGAAACACTCATAATATTTGGAATCAAATTAATGAGCTTAGAGTCCCTTATTCTTGTGTGGCTCCACAGGAGACTTTGCACCTGACCCAGCCAGCTCGCCCCTCAATTCCAGGTTCAAGACAGATCTGGGTTTGCAAGGAGGAAGAAACTGGGGCAGTGAATGGTGCTGAAGCCCCATGGGGTGGGCAGGGGAAGAACTTGTCCATGGAAATCTGGTGGTTGACTGTGGAGACAAGAAATCTGGAAATCTGGTCATCTGATCTCTTCTGCCATCATGAATTATTTTGCTATTTTAGGGTGAAAATCTCTCTTAAATTCTTCTATGGGAGGCTCAGCCTCTTCTTTCAAGATGAAGATGGCTCAACATTAACATTACTTATTGAATCAACAAATTAGGGGTGGAGAAAACATGCTGCTATTAACTTACACCAAAAAAAGCATTTGACAGAATTGAGTAGTCATTACTATAAAAACTCAAACTAAAATTAGGGAAGAAATAAATCACTCAAATATCACAAAAATTATTTATGAAACAGTCATGAAATACTGTGCTAAAAACTAAAATAATGAAGCTATTGACATTAAAATTAACAACAAGATAGGGATATCTGATACAACTCAAAATTGTTTTGCTGGCTCTGGCTCACACAATAGAAGATGAAACAATCACAATAAATATTGCAAAGAAAGGAAAATGTAGCTTTCCTTGCCAAGGATATGATTTTATACATAGAAAACCTACCAGACTCTATCAGAATTCATAGGGTAATTTCATAATGGGCTGGATGTAAGATAAAATTATAAGAGCAGACAGTTTTCCCTCTATAACAGAAATCATCAAATGAAAATGGGGAGGACCATTAGTAATGATAGCAAGAAATATATAAAATAAACTTTTTAGGAGCTGGACCTATACAATTAAAAATTTTTTTTAATTGACAAATATAAAATAGTCACACAGACATACCACATCCCTGAGTTAAAAGGTTTAATAAAAATATCAACCCTCCCAAAAGCATTATATTAATGTAAAGAATAAATTAAAAACAAAAATTAAACACAAAGCTCAATAAGATGGAGTATATAAAATTTTGTGGAATGCAGCTAAAGAGATTCTTAAAGGGAAATTCATGTTCTTAAATGATTTTTTTTTAAACAAAGAAAGGCTGAACGTTAATGAATTAACATCCAATTTAAGAAGTTAGATGAAGAGAAAATAGTTCAGGTAGGAGCAGAAATTAAGGAAATAGAAAACAAAGGTATATCAGAGAAGATCAACAGGCCAAAAGTTGGTTCTTTAGAAAGACTAATAAAATTAGCGAACCTCTGAGAAGACTGATGAATGACAAAATCTAAACATGCACACACTATTAAGATTTGACAAGACGCAGCAAGGAACCTAAAAACTATCCCAGAAGACCCCATCCCTGACCCGCATAGACTCCTATTCACTAAATTCTTTAATTTCCTACAAATTGACAGTGTATCATTCCCAAAAGCCAACAAAGCCATCGCCTCAAAATCACCTTAGTAACTGTCACGCCATAAACCCTCGTGTACTCGCTTTAACGCAACGCGACAGCAAGACTTAAAAGGCTTCTGAGGGCCACTTCTGTTCTCTGTCATCACCTCTGCCATTGCCCCTTCTGGGGCTGTTGGTTTTGCACACGATCAGAAAGGACGTGAGGCTGTGGTCTACTCACTCTGAACCAGGTGCAATTATGGATCAGCTCAGACTTTGTCCATGAGTGACGTTGTTGGGCGGGGAATATGGCTGCGCCCAGGCATTCCTCGATGAGAGCCGCCATCTTAGTGTCCATTCCGTACAGTGGGCTGTTCCACAGAAAGCAGGGGCGTGGGGTGTTGTTCGGGGGTAGAAACCTTCTGAAGACAAGCTTCCGGGAGCAGCTGGTCTTTGGAACTGGGTTCTAAAGGTCTGTGCAGTTTAAAGACGCAGAGGTGGCAGCCCCCATCCCTAGGGGGAGGGAAGATGTGTCCAGATTTTCAAGGGAGATACCACTGGGGAGAGGGAGAAAGGTCAGGATTACAGTTTCCTCCTGGGAGATGTCACTAGGAAGAAAGAAGTTAGTATGGTACAGTCCCCCTCCTGGCCGATACCACTGGGCAAGAGAGGGAAGGAGTCAGGGTGGTACAATCTTCTCCTTGGAGATACCACTAGCAAGAAGGGAGGAAAGCCAGGTTAATGCTGGAGGAGTCAGAGTGGTATAGTTTCCTCTTGATGTGCTGGAATTGGTGTAGAAGAGACTTGAAATCTCCTCCATCTTCATTACCTCCATTACCCCACTAAAATAGTCGCTAGGAATAATAATTATAATACTAGCCTTCGATATGGAGAATTGTTTTTCAGAAAATTGTCAATAGAAAAAAATATTTACAAAAACATTATAAGCGTACTTTCGATGAAAATGTATCTCCAAGACATGCCCCTGATCTCTGCTGTCAACCAGGTTGCAACTTCCTAGGCTCTCTTATATGGGAATTAAGGAGCTGCTACTGACTCTTGGGAGAGAAGAGGGAGTTCTGGACTTTCTTCATCTCTGAACTAAACATTCTTCAAAACCTAGTCCAAGTATACCCTCCTGCAGGAAGCCTTCTCTGACAAGAGGTAGAAAGGGCTCTTTTCCCTGCTACAGGAGTTTCAAACCCAACAGGTAGTCCCTGGCTAAGTTTGGGTATAGGTTGCTGAGTACCCTAAGGACATTCAGATCTCTCGGCCTCAGCTCAGCAATCAGGAGAGTTAGATTGTCAGCCACCCAGACTATCGCATTTTCTCTGTCTCCTCTGCAATATTTGTGAATTAAACGAGAGACAGAATGGCAAATGTGAGAACATTGCTGTAACATACACACTTCTACAGACATTTCCAAAATTTAATATTGTCATAACTTCTGGTCAACATCTCAAATCCTGGACTCTGCAAACTTC
Source organism: Pteropus alecto (assembly GCF_000325575.1). Classification (NCBI taxonomy): domain Eukaryota; kingdom Metazoa; phylum Chordata; class Mammalia; order Chiroptera; family Pteropodidae; genus Pteropus; species Pteropus alecto. The sequence goes on along the minus strand of NW_006431933.1, from coordinate 1,393,446 downwards.
CACCATCAATGCCTCCTGGGCTGATCTCAAACCTGGGCCTTTCTTAACTCTGCCTACACCTATGTTGTACCCTTATATTCTGGATTCCTGTCCTCTAACGATTCCATTATTAACGATTCCATTATTAACGTCCCTATATTTTGACCCTGAATCTAAAATGCTGCTAACTCTTCCACCATATGTGCCCTTTATAGACTGAGAGACTAAGCATATGTTAATTCTCCACTATCGATGTCTCTCTGTTCTAGATCTCAACTATTAGACCATGGTTAACTTTTCAACCATCAAGGTCCTTTTGGTTATACCTCCAAAACAGACCTCTGTTACAGATGCCTGGTTTCAAGTTCAAACCAGAGGGGAAATGATGTTTGTAAAGTAACAGAGGCCCAAGTTAAAGAACTGGTCCTGAAGTCCATTGAAGGTAGAAGTTCACTCATGATAGAAGACTGCTTATAAGCCTGGGCTTATGGCCTATAAAACAAGATGGTGATTTCTGACAAAATCATTAACTGACATTTTAAGATCAAACCAAGAAGATTGATGATGGAAAAGTTAATATTTTTCTAGGATAGAGACATGGAAGAATTAATGGATGCCCAGGGTTTGAGGTCAGAAGTGATGGTTTGTTGCTTCAGAGATTAGACAATAAAAGGCCTCAGCTACCATTTTGTGTGTTCATTTTCTCTTCTTTCTCCCTCCAAACCCCTCTCTCTCTCCCTTCCTCCTCCCTCCCTCCCTCATCACTTCCTCTGGGAGGAGCTAGCTGCTGTGTCACAATGACACTCAGGAAGCCTTTGAAGAGACCCATGTGCCAAGTAATACTGCCAGTAGCCAGTGAGGAACTGAGGCCTCTAGCCTGTAGTCATATGAATGAGCCATCTTGGAAGTGAAACTTCCAGCCTCAGCTGACTGCAACCCCATTTGATAACTACAACATTAGGAGAGACCCTGATGTTGGAGAGGATGTGGAGAAATAGGAACCCTTATACACTGCCATTGGGACTGCAAATTGGTACAGTCACTCTGGAAAACAGTATGGAGGTTCCTCAAAAAACTAAGAATTGATCTACCACATGACCCAGCAATCGTCCTTTACTGGGTATCTACTCCAAAAATTTGAAAGCATAATTCTGTAGATATATGCACTCCAATGTTCATAGCAGCATTATTCATGATGGCCAAGAAATACTGCCACTTGCGACAACATAGATGAACCTCGAGATAATCATGCTAAGCGAAATAAGCCAGACAGAAAAAGTTGAAAATCACATGATATCATTTACACGTGGGATATAAACCTAAAAGCAACAAACGAACAGGACAAACAAACAGAGGCTCATGGACATGGACAATAGACTAGTGGTAGAGGGAAAGAAGGAGTAGAGGGGAGTTAGGTAGGATAAAAGGGGTCAAATATGTGATGACAGAAAGAAATCTAACCATGGGAGGTGAACACACAATGTAAATACATATATATGCCTTACTATTAAAATATACAGCCGAAACTTATTGGATTTCGTTAACCAATGTCGCCATAAAAAAATTAATTAATTTAAAAAATAAGTTAAAAAAAAAGAGAGAGACCCTGAGACAGAACCACTCAGCTAAGCCATTCCCAACTTCTTGATTCCACAGACATTGTGAGATTATAAATGTTGTTTTAAGCTTCTATGTTTAAGGGTAATTTATTATGCAGTAATATATAACTAATACGGGCTTTTAAAGTTTTGATATTTTGTTCATCATTGGTTTTTGTATTAATTTTAACTTTTAAAAATAATGCACCAAAATGCTATTTGTCTTGTTTACTGAGTTTTTTTGGCATCCTCTTAAAATTTGCACATTGAGGTGAGTGCTTCAGTTGCCTCACCCTAGTCCGAGTCCTGCTGAGAAATCTTGTTCTCTAAAGTCATGAACTCTCAGAAACTTCGCTATTTAAAATTATATCAATGAAAATAAAGCATCTCACTTTTGCCTGGATGATCCAACCCACACAGAGGAGCAGGCTTGATTTCCAACCCAGGTTCAGAGTTTCAAATAAGGGGAATCTGGAGCAAACATTGCACACATATAGTTGCTTTAGTGTTTCCAAATAAGGAGGTCCCTGGATCCACTTCAGTCTAGCGGTGACATTGACTCTTTTACATACCAACTTACTTTGCTTTGGGCTAATCAAAACACTGTTTCATGTAAATTTTAACTAAGCTCAGCGCTTCCCCAAAACCCTATAGTAATCCCATTTTTTTTTCCTTTGTTTGGTGAGACTAGGGTGACCAACTATCCCTGTCTGCTCAGGACTGAGGGGTTTACTGGGACAAGTGACATTCACTGTTAAATCAAGAAAGTCCCATGCAAACTGGAACAAGTTGGCCACCCTAGATAAGATTCCCCACAGTTCCTATGGTGTGTGGTCTCCCTTGTGGCTGCATGTTAATAAACCCATTTCCATCAGACTATGGATATGACCCTGGTAGAAATGTCAGACTATGGATATGACCCTGGTGATCTTTATCAGATACACTTAATCAATGTCATTAATGTTAGAAGCGTTCACAGAGGTCGAGTTTGAAATCAGTCCTAGTATATATTGATGGTGGGAAAATTAACAGGCCCTGGGTTCAATCTCCAGATCAGAAGGGCATTGATGGACGAATAGTTAGTTAATTGAAGGCTGAATGCCAAACCATACCAGAAAAGCATTGATGGTGAAAGAGTTATCAGAGCTCTTGATTAGAGGTCAGACTAGTACAATACTGATCGAGTTAGAAATTGGTCCAGAGTTGGTGGAAATGTTAACAGGGGGCTGGATTTTAGATTTTGACATGAGAGCCATTAATAGTGAATTAGATAACAAAATGACCAAACGACCAAATTCAAGAGCTAACCAGATGAGCAATGGTGGTGGAAGAGTTAATAGAATACAGCAACTTGAGCTCTCCTGTCTAGACTTAGACTTGGGGTTGTAGATAGATGGTGCAGCTGGCCAATAGCTGCATATGAGAGGTGGAATCTGGTTTCCTGTGGCCAATGAGGTGAAGCAGCAGCCTGTTACTAGGGAGAAGGACCTGTTGCTATGTGCAGAGTGGGAGAGGCAGGGTCTACTCTGAGTTGCTACAGACAAATAATTAGCCAATGACTGCAGAAGTTGGCTTTAGCCTCTTCAGCCTATGGTAAAGTGTTACTAGGTAGTAACCCCCACTGACCTGTGAAATGAAGCAGCCAAAGTGGTTCCTGAGAGGACGTAGACAGAAGGCACAGTTAGCAAATGGCTTTGGCCTCCCCAATCATATGAGGTGGCCAGGTCTGTGAATCAGCAGAGGTCTCCATTGTCCAATGCAGGGAGGGAGCAGGGCATAGGCTGAGGGCGTACAGATAGATGTGAAGGAAGTGGAAGTGGGTGGGGCGAGGCCTGAGGTTGCTTTGGGCAGATGGTACAGCTGGCCAATGGCTCTGTGTGGGAGACAGATTTTAGTCTCCATGGCCACTGAAATGCGAACATCCCTGTTGCTATGCAACAATAACTTTGCTGTCCCAAATTATATCAGTAAGAATGAAACCTCTCACTCTTGCCTGGAGAGTCTAAATCATTTTGACACGAAACAGCAGCCTCAATTTCCAACCCAGGTGGAAGAGGAAGAGGAAACAGCATGAGAGGCTCTAGACAGATGACACATTAAAAAGAAAAACATGAAATTTAATAATTACTTTATCTATACTACATATCCAGAATATTATCATTTCAACATGTGATCAATGTTTTAATTAATGAGATATTTGGCATTCTTGTTATAAGTGTAAAATCAGATGGTATTTAATACTTACTTCTCAATTTGAATGCTAAATTTTCATTGAAAAGACTTGATTTGTATTTAGATTTCATAAAAAATTTATTATTAAAAACAGATTAATATCATAAGTTATTCCAAAACATACTTCAAAAGTTTTCCAATAACTGAATTATCTATTTTAAAATTTCAATTAGTTAAAATAAATAAAATTTTAAATTCAATTCTTAGTCTCCTAGCCTCATTTGAAGTGCTTAGTAGCCACACATGGCTAGTTGTCTGTCTTATCAGTTGACACTACTGCACAACATGCCGTTGATGGATGGAGCTGAGAGAGGCATGGTTTTGAGTCATAAACCAGAGAAGCATGGATGGTAGAAGAGTTCATAGAGACCAAGGTTGAAGATATATAAAAGATGGGCACTGGTGGTGTGGTGGTGAATTGTTGACAGAAGCCCACCTGCAAGGTCAGACCAGAGTAGCACTGACTGTGGAAGAGTTAAGAGAGACTTGGGTTTGAGGTCATGTGCTGGCTGGAAAATTACTGCTTGGCTATCGCCCATGAGAACATAGGCTATCATTCATGGGAACATAGGCTATCACCTATGGGAACATAACATTCTAACAATAAGCTTTCTGCTTCTGTAACCCCGCTTGCACAACCGACCTGTGGGTTGACAGTTAGTAAAAAGAAGAAAAATAGACTTGTGTGTTCAAACAAAATGAAGAATGGGGTTTAGGGCTTAAAAACCCTGTACCTCTGCATTTCGGGGCTGCTTAATTTGGGGTCTACGTACCCCTGGCAGACCCAGCTGGCTGAATAAAGAGTGTGTTTCCTATAACTCACTGATTTCTGGTGGTCCGTGTGTCTAGTGGGGGTTGGCGGCTACAACAGTCAGCCTGAGAAGCAATGATAGTGTAGGGTAGGAAAAATTTTCCTTCTACACTTATAGGATCTTTGGCTGGTCTAATAAATAAATTGACATAAGATAGATTAACAGGAGAAAAACAAACGGAAGTTTAATATCATGTGCTGAACAAAAATCTTTCAATTTTTAAAAGAAAGGGTTTATTAGGACATTACTAGCAAAAAAAAAAAAGGAAAGACTGATCTAGGGTCATGGAGTCTAAACCACATGACTAGGTAGAAAAGACAGACATGTCTGTCATCCCAGGGTTTTGCAAGCGTTTTTAATACATCAAGTAAAGGAAATAAAGGTTTAAGCCTGCCTGAAAAGCTTTACATTAGCTATAGACAAAGGGAACGGGAGAAGGTAAAGCTGAGCTAGTTCTGGGATTGGCACTGCAGAGTCCGTAAAGCTCATGTGTAAACAAGAAGCGGAGGCTCCTGGGGTTCGATGGCGCCTGGCTATTCTCTCTTTTTAGATAATCTCTGAAATACCCACCTGGAAGTTAATTTAACTAAGGACTGTGAGCAAGCTTTTGTCAGTTTTGCAATGTAATTGTTAACTGATTAACCTCTTTTTGTCCCTTCCACCCTCTGGTCTGCTGTAATTTCATTTCAGACATTTCAGAATTTTTTCCTTATCATATATATGCTTCCTGTAACATGGAAGAAATCCATGAAAATAGAGTAACTTTTTGAAACGACCGAAGCCGTCACCTTAAATACCATGTTCAGCTAAAAACAAAAAATGTTGGGAATGGGGGATTTGGTTATGAAAGATTATCAGGAAAATCACAGTAAACAAGAGCATGGTTGTTATGCAGATTTAAATTGTTGTCTTCTCCATTGATAAGAATCTAAAGATTGAGCTACCCACTCAACTAGGGAGACACCCTTACAAATGGAGATTTCCCTTATAAATGTAAATGTCTCCCATGGAGGGCAGCTTCTACTTCATTTTCAGAGCTTTTCCCATGTCTGCAGTTTCTTAAAAATAACCAGTTTAAAATAATCCTTATGCCAAAGAGCCATATTTTGGGGTGGTAAGTTCTGCTCCCGTACAATAGTTTTAAAATAGAGGTTTCCAGTCAAACAAGCAGCACAGACCCTTTCCTCCGTATTTCTTCCTGCTAAGCACGACTATCAACCCTGGAAATAAAATGAGACAAACAAAGGAAAACCATGAAAGGTATTAAAAAGAAGATGAACTCATTTAGGATCCCAGGACTGTAGGGACAGCACAACTGCAGGGCATCTTCTGTCCCCCCCTACCCAGTGGAAGAAGGCAACTCAGGCCTAGCATTTCTCGATGCCTAACCAAGCAACAAAAGACAGTTCAAGTAGGCTCCTTCCTTCTCTGGATCAAATGGAAGTCTCTCTGACAGTGTTAGGCAAGCATCACTTCAACAAGGAGATGTATTGAGAACTCACTTAAAATAACTGGCCATGAGAAGTGCTCTCTTTCTCCACTGGGCCCGAGACTCCCTTCCCCCATCAACACCTGGGGGCAGGCAGGGAGGACCTACAGGAGGGATGCAGCTACAACAACAGACCAGGCCCAAAAAACTCCTTTTACCTTGAAGGCCCTAAAGACCTGAGATTCCTGTCTCCCAGAGGAGACATGAGGTTGGTGGGTAAAACTGGCAGGAAGGACCCAACCAGGCAGCCAGCCCTGGAAAACCTTCCCCTGCTGAAAGGCACTGGGGCAGGATGGCAGAACCAGCAACAGGAACCCATCCATAACACGCATCCTGACCCTTGCAGGTCTAAGATTCCCCTTCCCTTCACAGAGACACCTGGGCAGCCAGAAGACACTGGACAGGGGAGCCCATCACATCCCTCTACCAGCAAGAAACAGCAAAGGCCTGCCTTATAGAAATCCTTACCAAACCTTCAGGCAACACCAGCAAAGACAAGTGAAAGTCCCAGAGGATAGACCAAGCAGATGAAAATAACACCACAAAAACTCTGAAAATTAAACTGCTATTAGAACCACAGCACGACTAGGCCAAAACATGCATGCTAAACCTAAACAGGGTCACTGACTGCTGAAATAAAAAATTTTATTTAATAGAACCCAGAGTCTCCTAAGATCATAGACAAATGCCTAGGATATAGTAGAAAATTGTCCATCCTTCCAAGAACCAAGAAAATCACAACTTGAATTAGAAAAAATAATCAACTGATGCCAACACTGAGATGACTCAGAAGTTCAAATTATCTGAAAAGGATTTTAAAACAGCCATCATAAAAATGTTCCAACAATCAATTATAAATTATCCTGGGACAAATAAGAGAAAAATCTCAGCAACAAATAGGATTTAATAGAACTGAGAAATACAATAAAAGAAATAAAAACATTGTATGCATTCAATAGTAGAGTGGAGATGACAGCAGATAAAATGAATAAAGTTAAAAATGGATCAGTAGAATTCACCCAATCTGAACAGCAGAGAGAAAATTGACTGAAAATATTGAACAGAGTTTCGTAGATCTGTGAAACAATAACAAAAGACTCAGCATTCATATCACGGAAGTTCAGAAGAATAAAAGAAAGACACTGAGGCCAAAAGAGTATTTGAATTGACAAGGAGAAAATTCTGAAATGTCCTAAATTAAATTACTGCAAGCTAGAGGGTGGAAGGAAGAGTCAAAAAGGGGTTAATCAGTTAACAAATGCAGCGCAAAACTAAATACTACTCCACTCCATGGCTATTTCCGAGATTATCTAAAAAGAAAGAATAGCCAGGCGCCAAGGAACCCCAGGAGCCTCCACTTCTTGTTTACACATGAGCTTTACAGTCTCTGCTGAGGACTCTGCTGAGCTTAGCCCGCTTCACTTCTCCCATCCCCTTTGTCTGTAGCTAATGTAAATTCTTTCAGAATGACTTACATCTTTCCCCATACAATTTGATATATAAAAAAGCTTACAAAACTCCAGGATGATGGACATGTCTGTCATTTCTACCTAGCCATGCTGCTTGTAGTTTAGACTCTTTTTTTTGCTAGCAATGGGCCTAATAAACTCTTTCTTTTAAAAAGACTTTCAGCCATGAAAATTTAAATTGTTGTTTAACAAAATAAATAATTAATGAAATGTCCCAAATTTAGCAAAAAACAAAACCTAGAGATCCAAGAAGCTGAAGGAAATTCAACAGGATAAACTCAAAGAAATTCATGTCAAGATATAACTAAACTTTTGAAAACTAAAGACAATGAAATAAACTCTTTCTTTTAAAAAGACTTTCAGCCATGAAAATTTAAATTGTTGTTTAACAAAATAAATAATTAATGAAATGTCCCAAATTTAGCAAAAAACAAAACCTAGAGATCCAAGAAGCTGAAGGAAATTCAACAGGATAAACTCAAAGAAATTCATGTCAAGATATAACTAAACTTTTGAAAACTAAAGACAATGAAGATAACTTGAAAGCAGCCAGAAAGAAACAAAGCATTACTTCTAGGGGAACATCAATTTAAGTGACAGACTGGACAGGGGAATTGGGGAGATACTGTTAAAGGGTACAAACTTGCAGCTAGTAGATAAATAAGTTCTGGAGATCTAATGTACAGCATGATGAATATAGCTAATGATACTCTATCATATACTTGAATGTTGCTGTTGGGGAGGAAGGAACTTTACCCTCAAGGTTGTTCTGGCTGGTCTAATAACCAAATGGACACAAGACAGCTTAGCAGGGGAAAGTAACAAAATTTAATACACACTTATATGTGGGAACCCCACACACATGAGAGTTAGAGGCCCCACATTAATGAGAGGTTCAGAGACAGAAAGAGAACATGGGTATATAAGGCATTCTGAGCTAGAGATGAGGTAAGGTGCCTTGGGGGTTTCAAAGTCTCATTGCAGAATGATAAGAACAGATGTTTAGTAAATAGAAGTTTGTTCTGCCATATAGGTAGGTCAAAAAGAAATAATCGCTGATAATTTGTTGTGGGCAAAACCCCTAATTCAAGTTCTTCTATGTAGTTAAAGGAAAGGGCAAAAGTTTCTCTTGAGCCTGAAGCTAAAATTGCCTTTAGCTCAAACTAATCTGTGTACCACTGAGGCACATCTTGGGGTGGCTCATTCTGAATCCTTACATTGCCTAGAGAGTAGATCTTAAATTTTCTCACTGCAGAAAAGAAACGGTAACTATGTGACAGGATAAAGGTGGAAGCTAAGGCTATGGTAGTAATCATCTTGCAATAAATAAATTATCAAATCAACATATTGTACACCTTAAACTTACACAGTGTTATATGTCAATTATACCTCAATTTTTAAAATGCAAATAAATAAATAAATAAATAAGTAAGTAAGTAAATAAATAAGTAAATAATAAATAAAAGAACAGACTTTTTAAAAAAATGATAGCAGATTTCTCATCTAGAGGCCAGAAGGAAGTGGCATAACATTCTTCAAAATGCTGAGAGAAAAGAATTTTCAACTGCAGATTCTATATCTGGTGAAACTATCCTTCAGGTAAGAAAGAGAATTAAAGAGCTTCTGGGCTGGTGAACACACGGAGATCTGGGGGAAATGGTGCACCCCTAGAGAGGTCATTTGAAGCTCCACACTTCTTCCTATAGATTGCCCTATACATCTCTTCCATCTGGCTGTTCCAGAGTTATATCCTTTTATATAAAAAAAAAAAAATACTGAAGATCTAGTAAGTAAAATCTTTCTCTGAGTTCTGTGAGCCACTCTAGCAAATTAATCTAACCCAAGGAGTGGGGTTGTGAGAACACACTCCTTGGGTTAGATTGAATTTTTAATTAGTTAATACCCAGTCAAGTCAGTACAGGAAACAACCTGGACTTGCAACTGAAATCTGAAGTGGTGGGGGAGGGACAGTCTTGGAGGACTAAACACTTAATCTATGGAATGGCCATTTGAATGGCATTTATTACCTTGCTATTAGACATTATTAATTGAAGCCACCTCTATGAATGAAGGATGTAAAGTGACCTTAAAACCTGAAATACCCACAGTGTCTAGGATGATGTTGGAGAAGCACCCTAATGGGAATGGCAGTGCCCAGAAGACTTTCATAATAATGTGGAAATGGTTTATACAGGACCATGCTGCTGGGGGAATGCAAGGAGGAGATACTAACATTCGGGGAGCCTAGGACAGACTTTGGAACTGCGTGAGGAGATACTGGATTCTATTGTCACTTGGACTGTGGTGCCTCATAAGCAGCTCTCAACTGACTAAGTGATGTTTAGTTTGTGGATGGCTGTTCCACGGTGAATGGACAACATCCTGTTTGGAAGGTCACTACTCTGAGTGAAGAAAGTAAAAACAAATCAGCTCAGTGCCCTGAAGTGCATGTTGTTTTCCCAGCAGTTATGGAAGACCTGAACAGTGTTTAGTTTTTTACTGACTTGTGGGCAGCAGCTAATGGCCTGGCCGCATGGTCAGGCAGGAGGGCAATGGAAACCAGGCCTATTAAAGGGTTTTCCTTGTGGGGCATAGCCCCGTGGGAATTTGCGGGATGCATTAAAGTAGGACATGTCGATGCCCATCAGAAGAACTCCTTTCCAGGTTTGATGATTAGAATCAACAAGCAGATATCCCCATGTACTCACTTAAGATGGCCACCTGAGTCCATCAGATGAGTGAACATGGGGGTCTGCACCCCCTGAGGCACAAAACGCCAATAACAACTGTTTTGTCTGCTAACAAGAGAGACAAAGAGTGCAAATGGCTGTGGCAGATTCCCTGGGGTGAAGGCCCAGATCATAGCTGGCAAGTCAGACTGATACTGATAGCCCTGGGGGAGCTACAAATGGGTCTTGACAGGAATAAACTCCGACTCTAGACTGGGTTTTGCCTACCCAGTGATAGATGAAAATGCTCAGAGTATGATAAAAGAACCAGAACAGAAGATATTGCATAAATTTGGATGTCTGAGCATCATTTCTTCAAACCAAGGAACACACTTTACAGCTGATAAAGTCCAACGATGGGCAGAAATATCCTCCTCAGAGTAATAGTTAGAGAATTAGAACAGGCAGTTAAATTAATGTTTGTCTAAAACAGGGAGATAAAAGCATGAAGAGCTGGCTTGCACACCTTCACAAGTGTGTGCTCACACTCAACATGAACATGAGTGGGGCTAAGTGAGTGTTTCTACTAGATAGGTTTCTCTGTTTTTCTGGTGGATCTGGGAGAGAGGGAATGGAGAAGGTGCTGGTATTCTTTCTTTCCCACATCATATCAATTTTTTTTCCCTCTACTTGATGCAGTGATAGTAGAATCAGGGCTGCAACTACAAGGGCTGGAAACAGGGATGATTCTTAAGCAAGAGAGTGTAACTCTATTTTTAACCTTTATGTCAGAATTCCTAAAGGTCTGATGGGGCAGGACATGCCTTCTCCCCTTAGGACAAAATTGGAGCTAACAGTGAATGCGATTATATTGCCTGGTGGTTCTGCACGTGTGTAACCTTACTTTATGTATTTTTAAAGGAGGAGGAGGCACTTGCTAGACTGTTATTGCTGCCCGCAATCTAGAACAGCACTGTGGTCAAACCTACTGTCCCTTCCAGAGGTGGAAAGGTTTGAGTATAAATGGAGAGAAGGAAAAATAGTAGCTGAGGGTAAGGGATGAATAAATGGGTTATGTTATGTAATGTGGGAAATCCGATATTATGTTAACACCTTGAAAGAGGCTCAGAGCAAGAGATGATACCGTCTCTTAGCTTGATTATTCCAGATGCCTGAAAATGTGAAGTCATGTTTGCCGACACCACTCCTGCTTTGGGAACCTCACAAGATAGAATGAAAGCCTACGAAACTGAGTGGTCTCACCCTAGGAGACATTTTCATGATGTGATGATGGACTGGATAGTTATTAAGGACTAAATGAGATTCTAGTAATGTGCCATTATCTGTTACTTTTATGATTGTTTTGCTATAAAAGATCCATGTTCAAAGGCCAGAGGGTGACTATGATATTGCGATTTATAATAAGGAATATATATTTGGTTTCTGGCACAGAACTCCTAAACCTCTTAAAATTTCCTAAGTAGCAAAAGCAATAAATTGTCTTTTGTTATGTTAATGAGGTGACTTTCAGATCTCACCTAAGGATGGGGGGACTCTTTCACTAACTATTGCCTTTGCCTCAAGGCCATGTCAAACTTTTATGCTCACATTTTATTATTAAAGCAAGTGCTCCCTGGACTCTCTGGGACCTTTTTAGGCATTTAAAGCAAAATATGAACAGTAGTCTCATCTCATTCCTTAGTCTTCCTGATGGTTGAAATGTTCCATTTGTATCATAGATTTTTAAATTTTTACTCATGTGCTCCACTGTTTTTAAAGTGAACTTGTGCACAAATGTGCAGATTCAATGTTTTGTGATTAGAGAGAGTTGGAACTTTCAATCCCACCCCCTTGATTATCAGAGAAGTCAGAGGCCCTGGAGATTGACTTCAATTGTCAGTGGACAATGATTTAATCAGTCATGCCTATGTAATGAAACTGTTACCAGCAATGAAGTGTCTGCATTGTGGGAGTCAGGGGCTCCGTCCTTGGATCCCGCATAAAAGATTTATGTGGAGATCTGAAGCTCAGAGAAGAAAGAGAAGATGAAAAGTAGCAAACAGAAATGATTTTATTAAGTAAAGTAGGCAGAGTAAAGTGCACTTGGAAGAAAGTCTAAGGGGGCACCTCAATAGAAGACTGAGGGCCCCAAGCAGTTGAGGGCTGGGGTTTATATGAGCCGTAGGATTTCTTTGTTCTCCCTCTGTCTCTCCTACCTCAAATGGAGTAAATTTTCTGGTCCTCCTTTAGACCTTCCTACTCCAAACTGGGGCCTGTGTAGTGTGTACCCTGAAGATTTTGAGGGTAGGTGCACGCTCAGTTAACTAATTTTGCCCATACCAGTTGAGTGCCTCCAGAATAAGATCATATAATGCTCCTTTGCAGTTAACTGACTGGGTGAAGTGCAAGGTGGGGTTGTGGGGTGCATGAAGAAGGTGCTGGGTACTATTAGGCTTTTTGGTCTGCCTGGCTGGCTTCTGACCTTGGCGGGGCGGGGGAGGGGGGGAGAGGGGGAGGTGGCTCCAAAGACCTGCCAGACCCCTGATTGTATATTTTCTTCTGCTGAGCTGGTCTTGGGACCTTGTTAACCCTTCATTATCCCTCTCCCTCTGGCTCATACCTACCTATCTACTTATCCTGTCAAAACCTCCATAAAAAACCAAAAGGACAGGGTTTGGAGAGGTTTTCGTGTTGATGAACACGAGGAGATCTGGGGAGAGTGGCAGGCCTGGAGAAGGCATGGAAGCTCCACAGTTTTTCCCCCAAACCTTGCCCTGCGCATCTCTGCCATCTGGCTGTTCCTGAGTAATGTCCTTGTACAGTACATTGGTGATCTAGTAAGTAAAAACTAAATTAATTTTTTTTAAGAAAGAAAAATAAAGACATACTCACACAGAGGAAAAGTCAAAGAATTTGTTGCTAATAGATCTACCCTCAACTATTGGCTAAGGAAGTTCTTCAAAAAACAGAAAATGACAAATGAAAAAATCATGGAGCATCGGGAAGGAAAAAGACTCAAGGAGAAAAACAGGAATATGGCTACCCTTTTCCTCATGACTTTTCTATATCGTATTTGATGATTCAAACAAAAGTGGGGGAGGTAAAGAACCTAAATGGAAGTGAGGTTTCCACACTTCACTAAAGTGGTAAAATGTTAGTACCAGTATATAGTGAGACCAAGAGATCAGGAGATGAATGCCATGAAAAGAGAGTTTATTATACTCACAGATACCAATAGGAGAGGGCATGCCACACCAGGAAGCACCAGAGTCAGTAAAGAGACAGAGAGAACAAGGGGAAAGCATGGGTGTTATGGACTGAATGTTTGTGTCCCCCCAGAATTCATATGTTAAAGCTTTAACTCATCAGTGTGGTTGAATTCGGATATGGGGCCTCAGAGGAAATAATTAAGGTTACATGAGGTTAAGAGTGGAGCACTGATCTGACAGGACTAGTGTCTTCATAAGAAGAGACACCATAAGCAACAATATTGTATAACAGTCATCAAACTTGTTAAGAGACTAGATATTAATTATTTCTACCAAAAAAAAATGACATGATAGAGGTGATAACTATTGTTACAATGGCCATCATATTACAATATATAAATGTATTATTCACCTCAAATTTACACAATGTTATATGTCAAATGTATTTCAATAAAAAATTAAAATTAAAAAGAAAACTAATCAAAAAGAGCATTTATTTTTCCATATTAAAAAAAGAAAGAAAAGACATCAAATGCTCATTCTCTCTCTCTCTCTCTCTCTCTCTCTCTCTCTGTTTCTCTCTGGGTATGCAGAAAGAAGAGGTCATGTGAGCACACAAAGAGAAAGTGTTCATCTGCGACCCAAGAGGAAGGCCCTCGCCAGACACCAACCATGATGACACCTTGATTTGGGACTCCTAGCCTCTAGGACTGCGATAAAACCAATTTTTATTATTTAAGCCATCCAGTCTGTATTTTGTTATGGCAGTTCTAACAGATTAATACAATGGGCAAGAGGTTTATTATGGTTTCTATGGAATGAAACAGACAAGGCAAGGTAATGGGGTTTAGGTTTGGCTAGTTTGAATACTTTCTTTCAGTGGGCGCTGGGGCACAGGGGCTGTCCCTAGTTGTCTGGTACCTGGCCCTGAGGTGATTAGGGCAGATGGCCTGGAGTGTGACAGCCTGATAGAATAGAGTTAGGGGTATGAGATCTGGATTGGTTGGTTTGCATTTGAAAGATACTCATGAGCAAGTTGCTTATTATCTCTAGGAATTCATTAATTCTGGGAGGTACAGTCCTTCCAGGGTCAGTAAGGCCCCAGATGTCAAAGAATTATAAAACAGAACATAAAAAGACATGGTTAATACACAGTAGACTGTGATGAATTCATCTGCGTATTTTAATACTGAGAGCAACCACTATAAAATCTGTATAAAGAAAGAGATACACCCAAAAGTACTAAATAAATCAAAATGGAATTCTAAAAACTATCAAGTAACCCACAGTAAGGCATGAAAAAAGAAACAGAAAACCAAGAACCAAAGGAAACAAACAAAAACCAATAAATTAGAAGACTCAAGTGCCAACATATCAATAATTACCTTAAATACAAATGATCTAAATATACCAATTTAAAAACAGAGATTTTTAGAATTGCTTAAAATCAACACAACCCAACTATATCTATTGCAAAATTATTTTGACAGTAAGAATGACAAAAATAAGAAAGAAGACACAAATCACCAATATAAAAAGTGAAATTTGAAATACCACTAAGGGTCTTAAAGCCATTAAAAAGATAGTAAAGGAATCTTACAAAACACCTTGTGGTCATAAATTTGACTTGGAAGAAATGGACCAATTCTTCAAAAACCACAAACTACCAAAACTCAACTAAAATAAAGTAGATAATCTGAATAATTATACAACGATTAAATAAATTGAACTTATAATTTAAAAGTCCAAGGAAACGAAATGTCCAGATTCAGATGGTTTCACTGGAGAGTTTTACCACTTACAAAATAATTCACACCAATTTTACATGATCTCTTACAAAAAATAGAAGAGAATATTTCCCAGCTTATTTTATGGCACCAGAATTACCCTGACAAAAAAGAAAACAAAGCCAATACTTTTTTAAAAGCCCTGTAAACCAATATTCCTCATAAACTCAGACACAAATATTCTCAACAAAACATTAACAAGCCAAATACAACAATATATAAAAAGAATTTTACATCATGACCAAGTGGGATTTATTCCAAGTATGCAAAGCTGGTTCAATACTTGTAAATCGATCAATGTCATCCACCATATTAACAATCTGGGGTGTTTTCCAACACCAACAACCAATACTCCAACTCTCTGGACACCAACTTGGTGTCCAACAATTCAATTCTGACACAAACTGTCCAGAGTTAGTGCAGACCCCACAGCTTAAAGGCTCGGTCCCACAAAACTGCCCTCATTTCAGATGCCAGTTGCAAGCCTATTCTACTGACTGGTGGCTATAAATAGGAGACTCCCATAAACCTCTCCTTGGGTTCAATAATTTGTTACTGTGGCTCACAGAACTCAAGGAAGCACTTTATAGTTATGCACCACATAAAGACGTTTCAGTCAATGATGAACAGCATATACGATATTGGTCCCATAGATTATAATGGAGGTGAAAAATTCTTATTGACTGGTGACATCGTAGCTGTCATGATATCATAGTGTAACATATTACTCACGTGTTTGTCGTGATGCTGATATAAACAAACCTACTGTGCTGCCAATTGTATTAAAGTACGAGACATAATTATGTACAGTACATAATAGTTGATAATGATAATAACTGACTATGCTACTGGTTTATGTATTTACTATACTATGTTTTTTCTTATTATTTTAGAGCATACTCTTTCTACTTTAAAAAAAATTTGCTGAAGGAAACCCATCAACAAAACAAAAAGACAACGCACTGAATGGGAGAAGATATTTGCCAATGATATATCAGATAAAGGATTAATATCCAAAATTTATAAAGAACTCATACAACTCAACACACACACACACACACACACACACACACACACACACACACACACCAATCCAATTAAAAAATGGACAGAGGGCAGGAATAGGCATTTTACCAAGGAGGACATAAAGATGGCCAATAGACATGAAAAGATGCTCAAGGTCACTAATCATCAGATAAATGCAAATTAAAACTACAGTGAGATATCACATCACATTCGTCAGAATGGCTATCATCAATAAATCAACAAACAACAAGAGTTGGTGAGGATGTGGAGAAAAAGGAACCCTCGTGCACTATTGGTAGGACTGCAAACTGGTGCAACCACTATGGAAAACAGCGTGAAGGTTCCTCAAAAAATTAAAAATAAAACAACCTTATGACCTAGCAATTCCACTTCTGGGTATTTATCCAGAGAAAACCAAAACACTAATTCAAAAAGATATATGCACCCCTATGTTTACTTCAGCGTTATTTACAATAGCTAAGAAATGGAAGCAAGCCAAGATATGGAAGCAACCTAAATACCCATCAATAGGTGATTGGATAAATAAGAGGTGAGTACATATATACAATGGAATATTACTCGACCATAAAAAATAAATCTTATCATTTGCAACAACATAAGTGGACCTAAAGGGTATTATACTAAGAGAAATAAGTCAGACAGAGAAAGACAAATGCCACATGATCTCACTTATATGTGGAATCTGAAGAACAAAAGAAAATAAATGAATGAACAAAACAGAATGGAAACAGAATCATAGATATAGAGAACAAACTGGTGATTGCCAGATGGGAGGATGATTGAGGGACCGAGTGAAAAAGGTAAGGGATTAAGAAGTAAAAATTGGTAGTTACAAAATAGTCATGGGAATGTAAAGTACAGCATAGATAATATTGTAATAATATTGTAATAACTATGTATAATGTCAGGTGGATACTAGACTAATTCACTTCGTAAATTATATAAATGTCTAACCACTGTGCTGTACTCCTGAAACAAATATAAAATAATATTGAATGTCAACTCTAATTGAAAAATTAAAATTAAAAAACAATTGCCTAAATATTGCACAAACTGTACAATTAGCAATGCAGAATTAGCTATAATTGTCATTCTTCACACAAAGTGGTTAACACAATGAGCTTCTTTAATTTGTTCTCATCAAGGAGTTCAGATGTGCATGTGTGGGGCTGTGTGTGAGTCTGTTGTCTCTGGTGACTAGCTGAAACATTTACAATCAATTGAAACCAAACATCTCACAACAGTATTCTCCAAATGATGTTCATTAAGTGAAGCTTTCCTTCTCTCACAACCTAAAATAATCTTATTTTGCATAAACACAAACAGTGGCCTGGGGATATTCACAGGAGATTCTATCACAGAAAACAGAGTAAGGAAGTTGTTAGCCTTTTTCGCATTTATGAGCTGTTATGATAGTTCATGTTTAAAATCACAGCTTATCAGTAGCCTGGATATTGAACTCAACATCTTGATACCCTCTCCTAAGTTGCTATTAGAAGCTATGCAGAGATGACTTGAAATTTGCATATATTCTATTTGTCATTAATGCTTTCTTATCTATTCAAATCAGGGCTTACGTTTGGGATCTACTGAAAAAAATTATGCTTCTAAGGTATTTGTATAAGAGAGTATAATTTCTTGTTTATTAATAAAAGGCATTCTTTTCAAAATGGAGAAGAAGTTTGCTGTGAAACAGTATGTTTATGCCAGCAGCAGCCTCATACATCTGTGTGTACTGCTTCTCTCTCTCTCTCTTTTTTTTTTTTCAAATGACTTAGATTTAATCATTAAGAGCAAACTAAATGGAAAGTTTACAATAGAGAAGGATTACATTTCATTGCCTTTTGCAGACTGAGCTGGGACTGGGGCTGCCCCTCAACTTGATCCCTTCCAGACAAAGACATCCACAGTGTCCCTGGCAGTCTGGCTCAGGGAAGGAGGAGACTCTGTTGGCTCCATATGTCGAGGTCACCTTGCCCACCCCTCATTCCTGGCTAGTATCAGGGATTCTACCTTGCTGGCCCTGGTCATCACCCTTTTATTTTGGTGGCCTGAGGCGCTGTCATCAATCCGCAGCAACAGAAGTGCCCTCTCTCATATGTTTGCAGCTTCACAGCCGGTGACTCTCATCATTTATACCTCAGGCCTCACAGTTCACCTAGGTGTGCTTGGCCTGAAGGGAGGTAAGTAGATGGATGGTGCTGGCCCCCAAGTTCTGAATAAGGGTATGAGGGATGACCTCTAGGGCATGGGCAACAGCCCTGTATGCCATTGATCCATACCAGTCATGGCCTTGGATTTTTCTGTCAAGGCATGGGCCACAGCCATCTCACTGGCCCCACCCCTTGGCACCAACTGAGAACTTTGTGGCATACTTGCATGGCATCCTGAAGATTGTGTTCTACTTCAGAGAGAATCTCTGCTGGCTTCTTGGAGGAGAATGGTACAGGCCTTGGGTCTTTGCACTCAGTGATGAATGTAAAGTACTCATCTCTAATTTTCTTGATTTCCAGCAGGCCCACTCTTGTCCCAACACCATCTTTTCTCAGTTCCTCTGGTCGGCTGACTATCTGGGCCCTACAGGCTCAGATCGTTGTCTGTCTTCCAGACTCTGCAGATAGCTGTGATAAACTAAATCTGAGATGCCTTTTTCTGTGATGACCATGTGGGGCTTCAGATGGATAATGTCCTCACAGAGCTGCTGGATGTACTTTTCTTCCATTTGAAGGATTTGGGTGAAGTCTTCCTCTAGTGTGATCTCTGTGTCATTCTAGCTTTCTCCTTCTTGTATTCCAGAGAAGAATCCAGCAGCACAATGCAAAGGTTCTTAATATAACACTGCATTTGTGAATGGGTCACATCTTTGTTAATTATGACTCCTTGTAAGACACATGAGTCTTCAATGATGCTCCCAGGCATCTTTTCCACCCTTGCATATTTCTTGATGTCTATCTCCTTCTGGCAGTTCTCCTCAAGCTGGACAGTTTTGACAACATCCAGGACAATGTTGCAAGCCAAAGAGAATCTCTAACTGATTATTTTGATAGTAATGAAGCTATTGATAATGTTCAGCATCAATCTGTTATTAGTGTCAATGGGAGTACTGAATTTTTTAAGGGTGCTGATCATATCATCCACTGCCTTTTGGTAAGCACAGATCACCAACATTGATGCATCTGCTTCTCTAGGAAGTGCTCAGCCACAGATAGCATATCTTCTGCAAGAATAATTACTGATGTGGTCCCATCTCCAACCTCTTCATCCTGTATCCAACTAATTTCAGTCATGGATTGGATGCTGGATGCTGAACTTGAATCTTCCAAAGAATGTCATTGCCATCATTGGTCATCACAATGCCTCCCATTGTCCAAAAGCATCTTCATCATGGACTTGAGTCCCAAACATGTTTGGATGATATATGCAATAGTCTTAGTTGCATCGATGTTTCCAGATTGAACTTTTCTTCTAGGTTTGCGTTTTGAGTTCTGGCTGAGCACCAGCACAAGATGATGGCCCATCATGGCAGCACAATGCAGAGCCCAGTACCCAGAGCTGGAAGAACTGGCAGAAGATTTTACCGCATCTCTTGGTTGCATCATTTTTTCTTGTGTTGTTTTCTTGTGCATGATTTACTCTTGTGTTGTTTCATAAATTTAGTGTAGACAATGTGTACAGTGTTTAGAAAGTCTACAGTAGTGTACAGTAATGTCCTAGATCTTCACATTCACTCATCATTCATTCACTGACTCACACAGAGCAACTTCTGGTCCTCCACAGTTCATTCATGCTAAGTGTTCTCTACAGGTGTGCTATTTTTTTTATCTTTTATACCATATTTTTACTGTACATTATCTATGTTTAGATATACAAATACTTACCATTGTGTTACAATTGGCTACAGTATTCAGTACAGTAACCTGTTGTGCAGGTTTGTAGCCTAGGAGCAATAGGCTATACCATCTAGGTTTGTATAAGAGCACTCTATAATGTTTGCACAAGAATAATATCACCCAACAGCGCATTTCTTAGAACGTATCATTGTCAAGTGGCACATGACTGTACTTACATTTACTGGTTTACTGCAAAGGATACAACTGAAGAGCTGCCAGATGGAAGAGATGCATAGGGCAGGGTAAAGTGTGAGCAGCTTTCATGATCTCCAGGTCTACCAAACTCCTAGCACTTCAATGTTTTCATCAACCTGGAAGCTCTCTGAATGTCCCTGTTCAAGAGTTTTTATAGAATTTAATCTCCAGCCTCTCTTCCCCTCCATGAAAGTTGGTTGGCTGGCCTGAAAGTTCCAACCCTCTAATCATTTGGTCTTTCTGGTGACCAGCCCCATCTTAATGGTTATCTAGGGGATTCATCCTAAGTCATCTCATTAGCATAAACTCAGATGTGATAAAAGGGGCTCGTTACGAATAATGAAAGACATTTCTGTCACTCAGAAAATTCAATGGGGTTTTAGGAACTCTGTACCAAGAACCAGGGACAAAGACCAAATATATTTCTTATTATACCATACAACCTAAAGAAGAAAAATTATACTATCATACAGAAAAAGTATTTGAAAAAGTCCAACACCCATTCTTGATTAAAAAAAAAAAAACTCTTAGCAAGTTAGAAATAGAGAAGCATTACCTCAACTTCATAAACAGTATCTACGAAATACTTACAGCTAATGTATTGTTGGTGAAAGACTGAATTATTTCCCCAAAAAATAAGGGATAGAGCAAGAATATTTGCCCTCACCATTCTTATTCAACATAGTACTAAAAAGTTTTAATAACCACAATAACACAAGAAAAAGAATATTAAACAGGTAATAAAACTGTCCCTATTTACAAGTGACATAATTGCCTATGTAAAATATCCCAAGAAATCTACCCCCAAAACCTCCTAGAATTTA
The DNA here is from genome assembly GCF_000325575.1 of Pteropus alecto. Taxonomy (NCBI): domain Eukaryota; kingdom Metazoa; phylum Chordata; class Mammalia; order Chiroptera; family Pteropodidae; genus Pteropus; species Pteropus alecto. The sequence continues at coordinate 1,372,246 of NW_006431933.1, read as the reverse complement.
ATCAAAGAGTTCAGCAAAGTTGCTGGGTACAAGATCGACATGCAAAAACAATCACATTTCTATGTAGTAAAAATGAACACACGGAAACTGAAAATTTAAATACAATATAATTTAAATTAGTCTTAAGAAAATGAAATACTTAGGTATACACCTACCAAAATATGTAAAGAAGACCCACATGATCTAGAGATTACAAAATACCGATAAAATAAAAGATTTTAATAAATGGAGAAGCATATTGTTTTCATGGATAGGAAGGCTCAACACAGTAAAGATACCAATTCTCCCCAAATCAATATATAGATTTAACGTAATTCCTATCAAAATCCTAGTAGTTTTTTGTAGACATACACAATAATTTTATGAAATTTATATGGAAAAGCAAAAGAACTGGAATAGCTAAAACGCTTTTGAGAAAGAATAAAAAAGTGGGAGGAATCACTCTACTCAATATTAATGTTTATTATATAGCTACATTAATCAAAACAGTGTGGTATTCGTGGAAGCATAGACACATAGATCAATGGAACAGAATAGAGAACTCAGAAAAAGCCCCACACAAGTACGGCCAATTTTGACAAAGCTGCAAAAGTGATTCCATGGAGGACATAGCCTTTTCGACAAATGGTACTGGAGCAAGAAGACATCTATGGGCAAAAAAAAAAAAAAAAAAGCTTTAAATCTTACACATAATCTTATACAAAAATGAATGCCAAAATGTGAAATGTAAAATGGTAAAACTTTTAGAAAAAGGCATAGGATAAAATTTTTAGGATCTAGGTATAAGCAAAAACTTCTTAAACTAGATACCAAAAGCGTGATCTATAAAAGGAAAAATTGATCAACTGCACCTCGACAAATATTTTTTTTTAAATTTATTCTGTGAAATCCTTTGTGAAAACAAAAGATGCAAAGACAAATTACAGACTGGAAGAAAATATTGGCAAACCACATATCTGACGAAGGACAAGTTTCTAGAATATATAAAGAACTCTCAAACTCAAGAGTATAAAAACAATCTAATTATAAAATAGACAAAAGACACAAAGAGACATTTCACCAAGAAGGAAGTACCGATGGCAAGTAAGTGCATGAAAAGATGTTTGACATCATTAGCCATCAGTGAAATAATAATTTAGATCACAATGAGATATCAGTATACATGTCAGAAAGGCTGAAATAAAATATAAGGGTAACCCCAATGCTGGTAAGGATATGGAAACACTTGGTCATTCATGTATTGCTGATGGTAATGTAAAATGGTACAGACACTCTGGAAAATAGCTTGGCAGTTTCTCAAAAAACTAAACATATGCTTTAGCAATTACATTCTTGGACACTTATACCAGAGAATATATATGTAACATGAATTTTTAAATAATATGTGGGGTTTTTTTTAAATATGGTTTGTTCATAAGCCTTAAAGAGTATTCTCAGAAACATGGTAGAGTGAGAGATGTCCTCAGATCTCTTCCCTTGAAACAACAATAAGCTAAACATCTAAAACTCAACAAAAAACACCCAAACTGCACACCAGCATGTCTGAGGGTGAGATCTGCACATAAGAGCTACCACAGGTCAGAACCTCAGGTGTCAGGAGGTAGACTAGGAGAAATAAAGAAACTGCCTCTCGCAGCCACCGGAGCTCATTGCAGGAGGAGGGGGAGGGTGAAGGTGTGGCGACTTCCCTGCTCAGCCTGCCTGGAAGTGCTGGAACTTCTAGCAGCCAGCAGTAGGGCCCAGTCTTCAGGGCAGAAAGCAGAGAAGTGGGATGGGACTGTAGAGAAACAACAGTTGATTTTTACCAGCTGCAGTTGCAAAAATGAGGCTGAGCCACAGCTCCCAACTCCCAACCCAGAGGGCCCCTCCCCCCATATCCTCCAAGACTGATCACCATGGAGCCCCAGAGGAATTTGAGCAAATGCTGCTGAGACTGGGGCTGACACTGACAGGGACTGAAACTGAAGGTAGCGAGTGTGATTAAATATCTACAAGAAAATAAAAAAGGCATTATATAGGCTTTATATAAAGCAAGGATCCAAGAGGCTTAGATACCACCTACTGGAAACCAAACGAAAAGTGCCTTCTTTGCAGCAGGCTAAAGAGAGACCTTTATATAATAAATCTTCTTTCTGGAAAAAAAAAAAGCAGAATACCTTTCTATTAATACCCAGGAGGGAAAATAGTCCATTAAAAACCATGAACAACCGAGGTGACGAGGCATATCAGAAAGAGAAAAATCTCCAGAAAATAGGCTTACACACAGAGAAATATGCAACTTAAATGACAGAGAATTCAGAATGATACTTCTGAAAAAACACAGTGAGATCTGAAATGAGTCATATCAACAATTTCAGGAATTGAAAAAACAACTAGATGAGCACAATGACTTCTTTAGAAAGGATATAGAAACCCTCAAAAAGCTGAATAGATATTCTGGTGATAAAAAAAACACACCGTAAGAGATGGAAATGAAATAGCAGCTTGAGAAATAGATTCAACCAAATAGAGGAAAGAAACAGTGACATCACAGACAGAAATCTAGAAAATATCAGAAGGAAGAAGAGAGTAACTGAAGAATGAAAATAATGAAAGAGAAATACAAGAACTAGCTGATACCATCAGG
>NW_006431933.1:1357925-1365216 GCF_000325575.1 Pteropus alecto | reverse complement strand
AATAGATGATTGGCTAAAGAAGCTGTGGTACATATATACAATGGAATATTACTCAGTCATAAGAAGAGATGAAATACTGCCATTTATGACAAGGATAGACCTCAAGATAATAATGCTAAGTGAAATAAGCCAAATAGAAAAAGTAGAAAATCGCATGGTATCACTTATATGTGGGATATAAATCTAAAAGCAACAAATGAGCAGGACAAACAAACAGAGACTCATGGACATGGACTATAGACTAGTGGTTACCAGAGGACTATAGAGTAGTGGTTACTAGTGGGGTTGGGGAGGAGTGGGGAGGTAGATGGGGTAATAGGGGATAGAGGGAGGGTGAAGTGGATAAAGGGGATCAAATATATGGTAGCTGAAAGAAACTGAACTTTGGGTGGTAAACACACAATAGAATATACAGATATCAAATTATAATGTACACATGAAAATTATATAATTGTATTAACCAATGTTACCCCAATAAACTTAATTTTTAAAAAAAAGATGATTAAAAAAGAAAAGAAAAGTATTCTCTCCAGATTATAAAAGGTTAGTTAAAACTGTTTAATAGGAACAAACTCGAACAAGAAGAAATAAGTTTGATTTGGAGGATGGTAGCGAAATGCGACTGGGAAGGACTCTTCAGGGAAGTCTGTACCTCTTCTAGAGACTTTGCACCAAAAAGACAACTTATGGGACATTCTGCCCTCTTTCAAGTCACTGTGCCACTTCTGAAAACTGTCAGCTTTCCACACAGGCTATGAGATATTTTATTTATGTTTAAAAATAGCTGTTCTTCTTCCGCATATTGGAAATGCCCAGGGACCAGTCACTGAGATCTTTCCCTCAAACAGGTGCAGAGCAGTTTTGTTGATCTCTGGATTTGTCCAGTCATTCCAAATGTCATCCATGTGATTATTGAAATCCACAAGCGTTTCCTAGAACCTGCTACACAGGAATGACACCGATATCCTTTGGGCCATTGGCCAGTCTTCACAGTAATCATAGTGTGGTGTCTCTGCACTGCCATCTGTTTTCATGGTGTTTGTACACATGGATCATTGGTACCACACAGTCCATTGTAAACTTAGTGTTGTCTACCAAGATGATATTTATAAATAGATATGTGTGTGTAAAATAAATATTTTTATAAACAAAATAGATATGAATGTGCATATATCAAAATATATAGAAAAAGTATTTTATATTTACATATTAATCATTTAGGTATATGGGCATCTTTCTAAATCTTAAGATGAAGACATTTAGAGGTCATAAGAGGATTTAGTTGCATAATGGCAAAGTGTAGTGGCTGATTTGCTTTATGTTCAAATATTAACTGATAGAGATACATATAGTTCTGTATATCTCTAGACATAACAGACATGATACTTTAAGGAGTGTGGCTGGAGATGCAGTAAAAGTAAAAGAAAAAAGGAAAAGGAAAAAATATACACAAAAAAGTAAAATTTAGAAAGTGAGAAGAGGTATGTTTATTATCATTACAGTTCTCAAAATAATCTTTTAAATTTTTGTTATGGAAAACTAAACACATGGATGAAGGGTAATAAAAAGTATAATGACCTAGAATATAACCATCACAAGTTTCACCAATTTTCATGAAAACTATTTAAAACCTACATAAATCACATTGATATAACATCTTTATACTTATGTGATTAACTTAATCTGTGTAGTTTTATGTTTTTATGTCTCTATTTAACTATATAACTAGGAAGAGAGATTTCTCCAAATTTACACTCTGAGCTGCAGTTCCAAAACCCCTAAAAAGTGCTCCCCATCCCAAGGCACAAGGACCAGCCACCTGAGAGGGCTCCTCTGCCTTGGGCTCGCTGGCAACGCTGGGCAGCGGGGTACACCATTGTGCTCCAGCAGTCGAAGAACCCCCAGGAGCAAAATCCCTGCGGCCACAAAGGCACAGCGGTGGCCTGGTGGTGGGCAATTGACTTCACAGCTGCTAATCAGGAGGCGGGTCTGCTGCAAATAGGCGAGGCAGAAGGGGTCTTTGTCACAGCAACTCACCTAGACACTGGCTTTTATTAGGAATGACGATTTGGGGAGTGGGGGTTGGAGAAGCCAAGTTATGGAGATCTGTGGGGTCAGGAATGGAGAGTCTGTGGGGTGAGTGATGAGAAGTCTGTGGGATAAATGACTGGATGGTCACGTCACTTTGTTTATTATTTCCTTGGCTTCTTTCGACATATTATAAAGTACTTCTCGTGGAGATTTGGTTGTCTTTTCCTTTATAGAGAATAGCGTTGCAAGATCCCCTACCCCCACATTTATGTAACTATCATTCTAAATTTTCTTTCAACGTTTGATATTTTTTTTTCACATTTTCCATCTTTATAGCAGCTGGAGTTTATTCTGCTTTTTGTTATGTGTGGGGACATCTGTCTTTTCAAAAAAGTTATATATTTATTTTTCCTCTCCATTATTTATTTGCTCCTCTGCTTTCTGTCTCTAATTTCTTAACTAGCAATGGTTAGTTCCTCTAAGACGTGTCAAGTCCTGACAGGGAACAATCTCATCTTCCCTGACTTTAATAATAGAATTACTTTTGTGGTTCCATCATTATTATGATGCTGGTTGCTGGTTTGAGATAAAGATATTTTATCACGTTAAAGAAATATCCAACTATTCCTAGTATATTAAGTGTTCTTATTCAGAATGCTCACATTTGTTTTTGATATTTGGAAGATAATCTGATTTTTCTCCTAACGTCAATCAATATCATGACTTAGAGTAATAGATTTTCTTCCATTGGACTCTCCTGGCATTCCTAGAAAAAAAAAAACACTTTTTTATGCTGTATTATTCTTTTTGGAGTAGCATGTTTCATGTTATTTCATGTATGATTTTTGTGTCACTATGCATAAATGAAATTTGTCTATAGTTACCCCCCAAAAAACACTTTTCCCTCCTACTTCTGGTAAGCTTGGTATCAGGGTTATATTCAATTCAAAAAGAATACAGAAGCTTTCTCTTTTCTTTCTAAGCTTTGGAAAACTTTAAGGAGACACAGGTAGAATTTCCTATAATTTCTCTGGGTCTGGGGCACTTTGGTAGGGTAACTTTGAATTTTCATTCTAATTCTTCTGTGGTAAGTGGTGTGATTGATTTTTCTCTCTATTCCAGGGTTAACTTTGTTCATTTATATTTTCCCCAAAACATCCATTTAGATTGCCAAATTTATTTGGACAGTATTGAACAAAGTAGTCTCCTATGATTATTTTAATAGCCTTTGTAATTCTTGTTATTATTTATTACTCTCTGTATTTGTTAAAATTACTAATGGCCTATCTATGTTTATTATCGAAAAGAAAAATTATTTGGAATTATATATTTAGTCTATCATTTTTTCAATTTTATATTTTCATCTCTGCTTTTATCTGTTTATTCCTTCTACTTTCTTTTCTCCTACCTTCTTGAATTGGATCATTAGTTCATTTATTATCATTTTTTTCTTGTTAAGGGAAGTTTTTAAGGCAATTATTTTTCCTCTCCACGTTGATTTAGCTATATCTTACAGAGTCCGTTGCATAGTTTATTTTTTTAATTAAAAATATGCCTGCAGATAATCTTTTTTGATGATTTAAAAATATTTTTTTTATTTTGGAACAATCTCAAACTTATAGAAGAGTTACAAGTGCAATACACAAAACTTTCTTTCTGGGCCATTTTCATTAAGTTGCTAACCCACCGACTGATCATCCTTGGGTACTTTAATGTGTATTTCCTACAAATGAGGACGTTCTCCTGTATAACCAAAACACAGTCATCAAAATTAGGAAATGACAAATATGTTACTACCATCTAATCCCCAGATTTTATTCAAATTTTACCACTTGTCTCAATAATGTCCTTTCTAGCAAAAGGGTCCAGATCAGAATCACATGTTGCATTTAGTTGTCCTATCTCTTTAGTCACCTTCAGTCTGGAACAATTTCCACAGCTTTTCCTTGACTTTCATGGCCTTGATACTTTTAAAAACTATAGGCCAGTTATTTTGTAGACTGTCCCTCAGTTTGAATTTGTCTGATGTTTCCTCATAGTTAGATTCAGATTCCACCCCTTGCATAGGAATATCACAGAGGTGATGCTGTGTCCTTTTCATTTCATCCTGTGAATATTGAGAATGTTCACTTTGATTCCCATGATTAAGATGGTTTCTGCCAGGTTTCCCTACTATAAAGATATTGTTTTTCCTTTTGTAATTAATGAGTATATAATGAGGAGGTACTTTGATACTATGTAAATAGCTCATTCCTCATCAAACTTTCAATGTAGTCATTTATTTGTATTTGTATGGACTCATGGTTTTCTGTTTTACTCAATAGGTTATAATTCATTACTTTCATTATTTGTTTTGATATTGTTTGAACTTTTTATTTTAAAATAATAATAGATTCACAAGAAGTGATAACAAAAATTGTACAGGGAGGTCTTCACTAGATTCTCTAAATGGTAACATCTTGCATAGCTATAGTACAATATCAAAAACAGGAAATCGACATTGGTACAATCCACAAGTTTATTCAGATTTTACCAGTTTTAAGTGCACTCAGTTGTTTGTGTTCAGTTCTATTCGATTTTATCACATGTAACCACCACCACAATCAAGATACAGAACTGTTATGTCCTCACAAGGCTACCTCGTACTACCCCTTTATTGTCAGAATGGACATTCATCTTCCCCACTATTCAAATCCCTGGTGAAGCCTAATCTCTATTTTGTTATTTTCAGACTACTGTATAAATAGAATCATATAGTATATAAGTGTTTGAGATGGTATTTTTTTCATTCAGCATAATTCATTGAAATCCATCCATATTGTATGTATCAATAGTTTGTTCCTTTTTATTGCTCAACAATATTCCATAGTATGGATGTACCAGAGTCTATTTAAACATTCATTCCGAATATTGAAAGACATTTGGATTGTTTCCAGTTTGAGGCTATTATGAATAAAGTTGCTATGAATATTCATGTATAAGTTTTTATGTGAACATAAATTTTCACTTCTCTGGGATAAATGCCCAAGAATGCAACTGCTGGATTATGTTTAGTTTTATAAGAAACTTCCAATCTATTTTCCAGAAGTGCTGTACCATTTTACATTCCAGCAATGCATGAGTGATCCAGTTTCTGTATGTCCAGCTAGCATTTGGTGTTATCACTATACTTCATTTGTCATTCCGATAGATATGCACTGGTTTCTCCTTATAGTTTCAGTTTGCATTTCACTAATGGCTAATGATCATCTTTTCTTGTGGGTGTTTTCCAACTGTATATCCTTTTTGGTGAAATATCTCTTCATCTCTTATGAGGATTTTCTCATTGGATTATTTCCTTAGGTACTGTTGCATTTTGAGAGTTCTTCATATATTCCAAATACTACTCTTTTGTTGGATGTGTAGTTTGCAAATATTTTTCATCCTCTTTAGCAGGACAAAAGTGTTTAATTTAGATGATATCCAATTGATCAACTTTTTTTTTTTATTATTGATCATGCTTTTGGTGTCAAGACTAAAAACTCTTTGCCTAACCTTCAGTCCTAGAGATTTTCTCCTAGATTTTTTTCAAAAGTGTATATTTTTTACATTTTACATGTAATCTTTTATTCACTTTAAGTTAATTTTTGTATGCAATGTAAGATTTAGGTCAGTTTTTTTTGTTTGTTTGTTTGTTTGTTTGTTTGTTTTGGCCCATGGATGCCCAGTTGCTTCAGCTCCATTTATTGAAAAGGCTATCTTTCCTTCATTGAATTGCTTTTACATATTTGTCAAAAATCACTTGGGCATATTTGTATGGATCTATTTCTGGGTTCTCTATTCCACTGATCTATATATTTGTTCCTCCACCAATACCACACCATCATGATTGATATAGCTGTATAGCGAGGCTTAACATCAAGTAGAGTAAGTCTTCTCACTTTATGCTGTCCCAAATTATTTTAGCCAGTTCTTTCGCTTTTCCATATACATTTTAGAATAAGCCTGTTTGTATCTACAAAAAAACTTGCTGGGATTTTGATAGGAATTGCATTAACCTTATAGATCAGTTTGAGAGAACTGACGTCTTTACTATATTGAGTCTCCTAAGCCATGGACACAGTGTGTATCCAATTTATTTAGATCTTCTTTGATTTCTTTCATCAGTATTTTGCAATTTTCAGTACAAAGATTTTGCATATGTTTTGTTGGGTGTATACTTAAATATTTGTTTTCTTTTGAATGATTGTAAATGGTATTGTGTTTTTAATATTGGTTTCCACATACTCATTTCTTGTATATAGAAATGTGATTCATGTTTGTGTATTGATATGTATCCTGGGACCTTGATGTACTTAATAATGATTTTTGGGTTTTTTAATGTATTCTTTGATATTTTCTACACAATTATGTTATCTGTAGGAACAGTTTTCATTTGTTCCTTTCCAATCTGGATGCGTTAAATTTATCTTCCTGCATTATTGTGCTGGCTAGAACTTCCAATGATATGTTGAATTAGAGTGGTGAAAGCAGACATCCTTGCTTTGTTTTCAATTTTAAGAAGACATCATTTAGTTTTCACCATTAAATATGATGTCAGCTGTAGGGCTTTTCTTTTTACTGAGATGAGGAATTTCCCTTCTATTCCTAGTTTGCTGAGAGCTTTTGTCATTAAGGGTGTTGGATTTTGCCAAATGGTTTTTCTGTATTAATTGATACTTTTCTTCTTTAACTTTTTGATATGGTAAATTACATTGATAGGTTTTTGAATATTGAACCACCATTGTATATCTGGAATAAATCCCACTGGGTCATGGCATATAATTCCTTTTATACATTGCTAGATTCAATTTGCTAATATTCTGTTAAGGATTTTTGTGTCTCAGTTCATGAGAAATATTGGTCTTTTTTTTTTATTATTTTACTGTCTTCGTCTGGTTTTGCTATCAGGGTAATATTGGTCTCATAAAATGGGTTGGGAAATGCTCTCTCCTTTTCCATGAGTTATTGTAATACCTCTGATTGTATACTAACACCACAGGGTTCATTTTAGTTTCTTCCCTATACATATTTGTTATTGCCTTCTCTGATAGTCAGGAATCTGGTTCCCAATGTCCTTAATATAGTTACTATGGAAGATAACAGATTCCTGGCACACTACTCTCCCCCACCTAACCTTGCTTAAGTTCAACACTCAGTGCTGGGAGGCTCCTCTCAACTCTGATACCTCAAACTGGCTACTACCACTCCAAGGATACTCTTCCCACTCTCCTCAGGCTCT